>NW_026557050.1:0-28607 GCF_029017545.1 Prosopis cineraria | reverse complement strand
CGATTGGAGCGATTCAAGCGTTCACACAAGCTTACAATATATGTTAGCTAATGGAATAAGTTTGAACTAGATCTAATAGTCTGATCTAAAATTAGATATCCAAGTGTAAAAAGTCACTTATTCTTTCAAAACTTACACTCTAAGTGCTCAATTTTTATTTCTTCTATCATTATACCACTTTAGGCCTTGAACTAAGTCCAAAAGAACCACATACACCTGATTGACACTACTAATCACATATTTCATGTTATTTACTCAATTTGACCTCTCAATGCTATATTACACACTTGTGGACTTATCTGAGGCATAAATATAAACAAATATACACAATTAGACTTGTTCCACTTTCAAACTTCTGACTTCTTATATATGGGGCTTCGCTTCACCATTATGGTATGGAATCACAATATACTCGACTCTTCCAAAATGGAACTTTACCTTGCCATTTGTGTCAAGTTCTCATATATATATGCAATTCACATTCAACACATAATCATCACATCAATTCCCATATAAACAAGTGGAAAAAGTTACATATATCATACACTTGCTTAAATGGCATCTAGGCCTACCCACGTACCCTTTCACTAGGGCACCATCAGTGAGGTGTAACATCATATATATATAAGCAAGTTTTCACCACATAATTCATATACACTTTCACTTATTCATTCTACTTGGCAACTCAAAGTTTAATAACATATTATACATTGATTTCACTCAATGTTAGTCATACCACTACCAAATGAAACTACTCTTTCCTTACTTCCTTTCCCAACCTTCTCGTGCTCTTCTCTCCTATGTTCAAAAGTAACAAAGTGAGACATATGTCCTAGTAGCTTGAAGGTAACCCTAATTACTGGTTAGTAAGCAAAATCATAAGCAAGAGATAAAGTAGCATGTGTTTCAATAAAAGCAATATCATATGCACATACAAGAATTCATTCTCACCAATTTCATCATGCTCATACAATGAATTCCCAGTTCCACCTTACATAGTAATATCTACGCTCGAATCAGGACTTTTAGTCACATGAAACAGGGCCCACCATACTACTACTTAGACCAGATAATCCTCTTTGCATATGGTTGGTCTCTTAGATCCATCATGTCAGAGTTAAACTTTATGCTCTAGATCATCAAGACTTCCTAGCCTTATACAGAGTAGGACCACAACCCCCTATCCTAGTCTAGGGTAACCTCGTGGATCATTCCATATCTTAGGTCCGTCATGGTGGAGTCAAGCTCTATACTCTAGATCATCAAGATTCTTCTCCTAAGTCTGTTGTGGCGAAGTCAAGCTTTATACTCTGGATCATTAGAACTTCCTGAACCTCCTCACTGTAAGGTCATATCCCCCTACCATAATCCAGGGTATTCTTGTCAATGCGATGCATGTTAACGCACGTGTCACCTCAAATTCATTTCAATTAATACTCACACACTCGCATGCATATTCTTTCACAATGCTACTACATTATGATTCACAATACAAAGCACATGGTTATATGAAAATACTTGTAAACAATTTCACAAAAAAATAAGTAAAATGGTTACTCCAGTTACCTTTGACCCTTGCTACTGAGGGTTACTAATCTCACTAAGCTCCTAGGGGTGTAGATTCTCACAAGTAATGTCACAGGTGCTCAATCTACACAACATAGTGCCCTTCAGTCAATTCTTAACATTCCACATAAGCATTAATTAAGCTAAATTGAATCCTTTAACAGACACAATGATTCGATTAATGCTTTTTGAATTCATTAATTCACTATCTATAGTTATTGGCTCTATAGGTTATTGAAATGAACATAACAACCTCCTAACATATTCATTCACCCAATTTCACCATTCAACCTAACTTTTTTAGGCTAAATGAGCCTAAATCCTTAAAGCTTAATCATTAAACTCCATACTAGTCATAAAACCTTAGTTCTATATTCCATAGCCTATTTTAAATTTTTCTTTTAGATTACAACACCTTAGAGCTCCATGATTTGATTTCTCAACTGATGAAATTCAATAAAAATGGGGTAGAATTGAAGCTTGGGATTATACGATACCTACCCAACAAGTTGCTAATCGAAGTAGACTTCAAACCTCTAGATATTATTTTCCCTAGCAAATGAAAACTCTTTTCCTCGCTAGCTACATTTCTCAGCACTTCCTCTTCTGATTTCACAAGCTGATTGCATCAGCTTTAAGTAATTCCTACACAATGCACCACGACGTATGTAATGTTCCTAAGTTGGCATAATATTTATGGCATATTCGTTACAAACCAAAATGATAAGGGGAAGAGCTATACAAATGAGCTCTTTACTATTCGATTGCCCCTTTCTTTCACTTGCCCCTACTAGAGCCGTCACTTGTAAAATATAACTATAGGATAAGATAAACATCTCAGCAACAAAATAATTCACTACTATTAATTAACATGCACAACTATATGGGAGTAAAGCTATTAAGCTCTAAAACATACTTTTAGCATATTACAACATAACCTTTTTCTATAGTAAATGTATATTTCTACTTTAGCATATCCAATAAATTCTTTCCATAAACACAATTCATTTACCAATAGTATGATCATTCTACCATCTGAGTCTCTATATTACCCCAACTGAAACCATAGGCTCTTGAACCAAGTATACATTCATAATGGTTTAAGTTAACCTTTAGTGGTAGGATCACCTGGCCAAAGGTGTCCTATCTTACTTTCAAACTATGGTCTCTCCCTATCGCACATGAATTGGGGTGTCATTACTCTAACACTACATCACTGATGCTAAAGAGCATTACTCTTCAATGTTGTATCCTACATGGATACTAAGGAGAAAATCTCCAACACCATGCCTCACTAGACATTAGAGATGCATGCCATATGGACTTTTACTACTCCTTTCTCTGGGTGAACTCTTACCCCTTACATGATCATGCTCACACTTCTCATCAAACTTGTATACATATCTAATTCTCACTATAATGATATAAAACTTTCATAGAACTTCACTATTTGAAATTGTTTCATATGCACAAAAGTTATATTTTGCAATATGCAATGTTATCAAATTAGAAGTAGCAAACATATATATCTACTCACAAATGGTTTAGTAATATAATCAATTAGTATAAATTATTCTGTTACCTCAAACCTTTATCATATGAAAGGGTTATTGTGGCTCAATGTTAGCTCCATACGTTTTATATGCATGATAAAGCTCGAGCAACACTCAATCTACACAATCAAGTGACAACTATCAATTATCACTCTAGATAAACTCTAAATTCACTAGGTTCTAAGTACCTATAACACTCAAATTCTTTATCTAACAAAATCAACTATTTCCAAACACTCAACCATCCTATTAAACATCCCCACACCAAAATCACTATCCAATTATCCCATTGTCCAAAAACTCTCAAATTATACCTAGGGTTTGTCCAAACCCTCAACAAGATTTTAAAATCACCATAAAACTCATAAACCTAGTTAAAGGCTTGATTTAATTCTCTAAGCCCTTAAATAAGTCAATAGGTTCATCCATTACTCAACCACAACTAAAAACAATCCCTTAAATCCCCTAAAGTCAAAAATGGTATAGAAAATAGAGAGGGGAAAGAAAGGGAAACTTACCCAATGATGATTCAAGCTCTAATTACCTCCAAATCTCTCATAATTTTGAGCCCTAGCAGACCACGAGCTCCTTTCATTGCTCCTCTCATGTTCACCCTTTCCTCTTTTTTGATTTTTAATCTAGTTTACAAAACTGATAAGTGTAGATTTTGTACGTGTGCCATGTCGCATTGATACATTCGCCATGACATATGGCACAAAGAGCCCCCCATAATTTAAACTTCCCTCTGTGTCATGGCTTGCTAAAACTTTGACCTAGACTTTTTCTAAGGCTGTCTAAGGATTCTGAAATTATATTAGTCTCTCATAAATGTCATTAATTAATAATTCATTTAATTTGACAAACATAACCTTATAAACACTGATAATTCCTAGTTTGAAAACTTAGGATGTTACAATTCTCCTCTCATTTTGAGAATTTTGTCCTCAAAATTCAAAACCTTATACAAATATGTACTTGTGAGAATAATTAAGGATATAATTGCCTTATTTTGTCCTTAGTCTCTCAAGTTGCATTACCAGGAGTCATACCTTTTCATAAGACCTTAACTAAATGGATAGTCTTATTCCTTAATTGTTGGTTTTTTACATCCATAATCCGCTTCGGTTTAGCTCGATAGGTCAAATTTTTTTGAAGTTCCACATCTTCTGGCTCAATAACATAAGAAGGATTTAGTTGATACTTCTTGAATTGACTCACAGGGAACACATCATGAACACCCAATAAACTCGGTGGCAAGGCAATCCAATAAGCCATAGGTCCTAACTTCTCTAGAATCTCAAAGGGACCAATAAACCTAGGAGTCAATTTCTTAGCTTTTATTGACCTCCCAATACTAGTCATTGGCGCGACCTTAAAAAACACATGATCACCCACTAAGAATTCTAACGGTCTTCTATATTGATCCACATAGCTCTTTTATCGACTCTAGGTTGTCAACAACTTCTGCTTAACTAATTAAATCTTTTAGGTGGTTTGGTCTATCAAATTCAAACCCAATAAACTTCTCTCACTCAATTCGATCCAACATAGAGGCAATTGGCACTTTCATCCATACAATGCCTCATACGTAGCCATTCCAATGCTAGAATAAAAATTGTTGTTGTAAGCAAATTCTACTAATGAAAGGTGTGTATCCCAACTACCTCTCAACTCTAAGGCACAAGCTCGTAATATTTGGATAGTCTTCTCAATCTGGCTATCAGTTTGTGGATGATAGGCCATACTAAATGTCAATCTAGTGCCCATTGCTCTCTATAATGCTCTCCAGAAGTTCAATATAAACCTAAGAACACGGTTAGAGACAATATCCTTTGGCACTCTATGAAGCCTTACTATCTCATTTATATAGATCTCGGTATACTTTACCAGTGAATATTTCATCTTTATTGCTAAGAAGTGCACTGACATTATCAATCGATTCCCAATCATCCATATTGCATCATAGCCTACTTGAGTTTTAGGAAATCCAGTGACAAAATCCATTGATATGCTGTCCCATTTTCACTATAGAATCTCTAGTGATTGTAACATGCTACCGAGCCTCTAGTGCTCGATCTTAACCTTTTGACATGTGAGAGACCTGGCAATAAACTCTAGCACATCTTTCTTCATTCCTGGCCACCACCACATTTGGTTTATGTTGTGATACATCTTGGTAACACTAGGGTAAATAGTATACTCACTATGGTGTGCTTCCTCTAAGATCATCTTCTTTATCTCCTCATCACTTGATACACAAATTTGATCTCAATAAGTCATATATCCATCATCATTAAATTTAAATTTTATGGGTATCCTCTCTTTAATATCCCCACAAATTCCTAACAAGTATTCATCCTCAAAATGATCAGTTTGAAACTCTTTCCAAAATTCATTAGTTATGACCATAGAATGCACATTGCATAATGTCATCTACAGAGCTTTCCTTTAGATATCTAAAAAAGTTTCAAGGAGTTAATGTACTTGGATCATCATGTAAGTGACATGCACCATTTTCTGACTTAGTACATTAGCTACCGTATTAGCTTTACCTGAATGGTACTTGATCCTAAAATTATAGTTTTTCAGGAACTCCATCCATCTACATTGCCTCATATTCAACTCCTTCTGATCCATTGAATATTTCAAACTCTTGTGGTCATTAAATATCTCAAACATAGACCTATAGAGATAGTGTCACCAAATCTTCAAGGCAAAAACCACTACTACTAGCTTTAGATCATGAGTCGAGTAATTCTTCTCATGTAGTCTTAATTGTCTCAAGGTATAAGCAATAACCTGCTTATCTTGCATTAAGACGCAACCTAAGCCCTTCAATGATGCATCTGTATGAACCACATATGGTAATCGAGGATTAGAAATAACCAGTACTAGAGCAGACATCAGTTTCCTCTTTAACTCTTGCAATGTCGACTCACACTTATTGGTCCACACATACAACTAATCTTTTTGAGTCAACTTAGTTAATGGAGACGCAATATGTGAAATTCCCTAAATGAATCGTCGATAGTAGCTTGCTAATCCTAAGAAACTTCTGATCTCTATCACTGAGGTAGGTAGTTCCTATTTCAGGATAGCATGTCCCTTCTGTGGATCCACATTAATCCCTTTTGTCGATAACACGTGACCCAAAAATCTCACTTCCCTCAGCCAAAACTCAGACTTGCTGAGTTTGGCATACAACTTGTTATCCTTTAAAAGCTGTAGGATAGTATGGAGATGCTTTGCATGTTCCTCCTCATCTCTTGAGTATATCAAAATATTGTTGATGAATACCACCATAAACTTATCAGGATAAGGACATAAGATTCTATTCATGCATTGATGCATCCACCATGATGTATGGCATAGAGAGTCCCACCACAATTTAAACTTTCCTCCGTGCCGTAGCCCGCTCGAACTTCTATTTATAGCAAGAGTTGTTTATTCTTGAACACATTCTATTAATCCTTGTTTTTTGTACTCGAAACATAAGACTTAAGTGGATTATCACACTGCCTTTTAAGGGGGATTGATACATACATAGAGTCTTGATTGCACTAAGGTAACAAAGGGCCTAGATTAATCTTGGTAGAGTAAGTAGAAAAAATATCAAGTGTGACTTGGAGACTAAATGTAAGTTTAAGTGGTTGGAACTAAACCAAGATAAACTCTCGTGCAAGATTCTCTTCTCTTTTCCTAATTGTGTTTGTTGATATTGTTCTAAACATATCTCTTTTTATCATGCATTATTTTTTAAATTTTTATTAAGCCCAATTCACCCTCTTGAGTGAATTTACAGTAGTGTGTAATTATATAAATTGTGTTGTTGGAGAGGATTGTGATGATAAACCCTTTATTCGGGGGAGTTTAATTACAAGGAGCAAAAGTAACCCCTATTAATTTCTTTTTGTGTATGTACATGTGACTGGTTGTGTGTAATTTTTTAATGAAAATTGTGTATTTGGAAAATTATGTAAATGTTGTTTGTGAAAGTTATATTTGCCAAGTGGGATAAATGTGTGCCCACATGTGTTTTTATTTGGTGGAATAGAAAATATGTTTGGAAGATCATTTATTATTTGGAATTGCATACTGTTATTAATTTATACATATGTTTGGAATTTATTGAGGGAAATGTTTTATTTCTCAAGATGTCACATGATATGCCCTTATTGGATCCAATGAGTGGCTTATAAGGTTGGTCAGATTAGTTAGTACTAAGTGAGGCCTTAAGTCCAAAGAAAGGAAGATATAAGGATGGTGATTATACATGTAAATTATTGTTCAGACTAATTTTCTATTGTTTGAAACATGTTTGAATATGTTTTGTTGTTCTCCACTTAACAATCACATGATTAGTTGTATGGCATGTATGATTAATCTTAGTATTGATCACTAAAACTTTTGAGTCTCATCCCTCGAAATTAACGTTTTTACAAGAAAGGGTCTGTCTCATAGACAAGGAGTTGCACCTAAGTCCTAGGTGGTATAGATTACCACCCTTAATGGGCACATATGATTATTATGTATATTGTCAAACTTAGGACATTTAGTTGTAATTGAACATCTTATTGTATACTTTTGATTTAAAACCTTTTATGACAATCATGAGATTATGGCTTTTGGTTCTTGTGATTGTATTACATTGGTAAATGGATATTTATGATTGTATGGAGATTATTATATGTTATGGAATTATTAAGTTCCTATTAGTTGCACTTAGGTGGTTGTAACCAAATGCTAAAATTATGTGTTTATTAGTAAAGTGATAAGTTGTGTGAGTTAATTTTCTTATTTTTGATGTGGTCAAGTGGTCCAATAATTAGATTGGCTTTGGTGGTGCAACTGTAAGGTGTTAATGTGTGGAAATTGTGTATTTTGTATCAAAAGGAAATTTTGCTGTTAAAATTGTCATATGATAGTAATTTTTTGTCAAACCAAAGCCAATAGCTTCATTTTATTAAAAGCTTCACATAAATTCATGAATTACTCAATTTGGATATATGTATTAAAAGTTATGGCTGTTTAGAGTTTGATTTTACTAGTTTTGCTATCATAACACTAGTACAAAGAAGGCTTTTAATAGCAGTTAAAAATGACTTTTTATAGCGGTTAAAAAGGCAATGTTTTAGGAGATGTAGAATGTCCCCATCTTTTTATATCCGTCATCCAATTGATGTAAAAACTAAATTTTCTATAGTGGTTATATAATCGATGTTGAAACTATATCTAGAAATTTTAAAAAAAATTCACTGGCCACTTTTTACATCGATTAGGATCCCATCTAATGTAGAAAGTTAGGTTTCTATATCAGTTATGGTAATAACCAATGTAAAAACTTTGAAATTCTACATCGGTTATTACTATAACTGATGTAAAGGTATATGATTTTTTTATTAACATATTTATTTTTTCAATTCTACTCATTCTTGTGCACAGAAATTACCAAAGCCAAATTAGACAGCACAATTTATTTACAATTTCTAATACTAACAATTGTCTATCAAGTATCTATTAACTATTTAAAACTATTTAGCTATCGAAAAGTGATAATTGTCTTAATTGTAAAAAGCTATCAAAATTGTTAACAAAAGTTTCCAAAACTTGTCTAAAACTAACAAACTTATTAAATTGTATGAAACATTTTATAAACCTCACAAATTCTCCCCAAAATAGGTTGCTCAACTTATGCAGATGTCTTCAATTTTAACTTTAAGAAATACATCTGAATCGTCGAACATCTAAAATATGATTCACAGAAGAGTCTTATTAATCAATCTCAAATAATATAATAAAATAAAAATTATAAAAATATATTTACCTCTTTTGTAAATTTGATCATGCCCAATGTGATGATGTTAAGCATGTGTCTCATCGTATATAGACTGCACAAGTTTGTCTTCACTGGTTGTCTATGACTCTATATAAGAACAAGTCATAAGAATTAGTAGGAAATCTGAATAATTGAACATATTAATAAAGTATAGTATCACTTTTGACTTGATCCACGTGAGATCCTTAAGCTTATGTCCATACTTTTGCAAGACCACATTTTAATATGTTTTCATTGCCTTATGATTAAAACCACCAAGTTAGTAAATAATATATTTAAAAAATTAAATTGAATAGTTTTGCATAAGTATACTTATGAGCCTATCGTCTTTTTCATTTCCTTTCCAAGTTTGTAATGGAGGGAGCATAAAAATATGACAGTGTAACTCTTTATTGAAAGAACAAACAACTGGCAATGTTTTCCTCCAAAATATGATATGAGTTAAAGTAAATCCACATTGGAAAAAAAAATATTAATAATAAATTGTTCCTTACGAGTGCACATATGGAGCCATAAAAAGATCTTTCTTCACTTCACATATTCTCTATTAGAGGTATTCAGCCCTTAATTCTGGAGTATTACCTTTCTCTATCATGTAATGCGGGCAAAGGAATCCAAACTTATCATCTTTGCTTGATATAATGCATAAATGATGGAGGTACCTACAACAACACAATTATATTAGTTTACTAAACTTGATGATTAAGTTAATTATATTAAAGAAAAGCATACTTACATCATAAATAGTTCAATGTATGGTGTGATAAGCTGATTATTCAATAGAAATCAAACCAAATCTTCTTGTTCAATTGTCACTATTATATCTTTCTTATCCACAACCTCTGGATCAATTTTTAAATGATGAATTATTTTCCATTAAGATCATTCATTGGTGTGGAGTCACTAAGGGTTTTGGAAGTTTTGGGAGATTCGAAGAGGAAAACTTCTACATAATAAAAAAATAAGAAATAATTAATAAAAATATATTTTAGGAAAGCTGCTACATAATAAAATGCTGAAATTTATGACAGTTACTTAACATATTTTAACAGTTTTATTTTTTTATTTTTTTGACCATTTTACCCTAAATTAACATATTCCTGGATCATTTTATCCTTGTATATCATATTTTAACTTTGTTGAAATTTGTTTAACTATTTTTAGACTATAGACTCATATCTTACTTTGAGATCCTGTATTTCCATTAATAATTTGTGGAAGGAATTTGTAGCCACTATAATAGCCTTTATTTATCTATTTCAATTCTTTTTATCACGATAGACTTTTTTCTACCATGATAATATTTTTTTAAGATACTTTTATTTTTTTATGATGGTAAATCCATTTTTATCATGATAGTATCTCAAATAGATTAGTCTCTATCATGGTAGAGCTAAGTTTTTATGAATTGTAAAGTAGAGTTTTTTTTTTTTTTTGGCGAACATTATGTAGGGTGTTACTGTTACATGTTTATTTTCCCAAAATAGGACAACAGAAACATTTTCAAATAGGGAAAAATAATAGATGCTTTAGAAAATGAATTTGACTGATTATGCCTCTGCTTTACCATTCCAGAGAAGCAAACTACATTAATCTCTTTTCCATACATAATCAAGCAGCTTAACGATTTAATAAGTAATCTTCTTTTCTTTTTAAGAGTAGCGTAATAAAAATATTTCTATTTATCAATATTTTAAAATTTCATAACAACATTTAGCATTATCTTTCAATTATATTTACCTTATATATGTAATAAAATATTAAAAAATGGTATAAAAAATGGAGAGGGGATTTCTATAAAAGAAAAATTCAAAACTAACATGCTCCAGTAGTTGTTTATTAATTACTCATCTAAATTAGTAAAAATCTTATGTAATGCGTAACTGGGAAAAAAGCAAGTCAAATTTTGTTTGTTTGTTTTTTTGAATCTATTATAATTAAAAGAGATTTATTTTGTAGAGATTTTATAAAAAGAAGAAATTATTTTATGTTTGGTTAAAATCATAAAAAAATATTATTAGTTAGTTATTTTTAAATTTTATAATATCTTTCTTAAATTTTGTTTTATAAGAATAATTTATTATTATATTATTTAAAAATTTTATGATATCTTTGTGTATCCTGCCTCTTTAAAATACTCTTTCTCATCTATTGTATTAGATTATTTTCAGAAACTACTCAAAGTAGCTTTTTAAAATAATTAGAAATATATTTTTTCAGATTCTAATTATTTTTAAAAGTTTAAACAAACATATTACAAAATCACAAAATAGATTTTTTTAAAAAAGTGATTTTTTGATGGAAAAAAGCTAAAGCAAACGGGCTCTTAATTTAGAAAATTATAAAAAAAAAATTAATTTGGAAAATGTACAAGATGAAATGGCCTCCTTAATGTCCGCTGCCACTTTGCGGCTATTTCATCTTTTATTTTTCCCAGATCAATGTTTTTTAAAGAGTCTAACATAACAATGAAATTAACTTGTCCTTTGTGTCAATTTCACTCTTTTGTGGCGTTGCAAATTCCACAACCATCTCCTCCTGAAAAATGAGAGTTAATGTATAATTTTCTTTATTAATAAAATCTTAGGTACGATGAGTCTTAGGTTAATGCTCAATTTGTACAAAGGTATTTATAAATTACTTAAAGATGAGCTCTCACACTGGTAGTAAAATTTAAATGACACGTTCATACAAGTTTCATTCATACCAATTAAACAAATATTTATTAATAAGTTAATGAATCTATATATCTATAAAAGTAGAACCACAAACATAATTCATAGTTTGATTCATAAGCAAATTTTGTAATGGTGCAATTCTAATCTATCCATGTTAGCATTGGTTTTTAAAATACTTTTTAAAAATAATAAGTGTGATATCTCTAACTATCAGGATAACTATTTCTTATCCCTTATTTTCTCTCTTATTATCTTAATCTTTTTTTTTAATTTATTCCAGAATTTTCTCTCCCATAATCCTATTTATTAGACTATTATCATATCATAACTTCCCTGAACTTGAAAATTAATAAAATTTCATAAAGTAGAACAGCAAGTATCATCGATAGCTTGACATGTAAGCAAAATTTGTAATATTGCAATTTTAGCATATCCACATCAACATTGATTTTTAAAGTATTTTTTAAAAATAATAATTATGATATCTCTAAACGTCAAGATAACTTCCTCGTATCCCTTATTTTCTCTCTTATTATCTTAATCTTTTCTTCAATTTATTCATGAATTTTTTCTCCCATAATCCCATCTATTATCATATCATAACTTCCCTCAACTTAAAAAAATTACAAAATTCCATAATGCTATGTTTGGATGTATAGGGACTTGTGTTTGGATTTGAATTTGAGCTAAATTCATTACTTGGATAATTAAAACTGTATGGATTCAAATTCAAATTCAAGTTCAACCTCAATCTATTTGTAATTTAAAATCCTTTATAAAACCCTATTATTTCAAATCCTACCTTAATCTCTTTGTAATTTAACTGGCCCATTAGTGGCGCCAAACAGGACCAGATTGTCAATGGCAACAAGGACCAGATTGCTACCACCATCGATTGGGACCAGGCCGCCCCATTGATTGGGATTAGATGATAGGCTTCCATCAGGACCAAATTGTTGGCATCAACCGAGATCGGATGACTGACTTCCATTGGGATTAGACTACCGGTGATGACTGGGACCAAAGTGAAGATAATGACAAGACTAGACGATCCACTTCTACTGAGACTAGACCACTAGCACCAATTGATCCTTTATCTTAAACCTATCCAATCCTGGTTGTCAACAGCGATCCTATCCTAATTAGTGCAGGAGGTCTAGTTTCAATGGAAATTAGTCATCCAATCATGCTTATTACCTACATTCTGGTCTTTGTCAACCCCAGATGGTCCGGTCTCGATGGAAGTCAGTTGTTTAGTCCCAGTCAGCATCGATAGTCTTGCCTAGGTCAATGTTGTTTGTCAGGCCCTGGTCACTGCTGACGGTCTGGTCTTGTGGAAGTCTACTGCTTGATCCCAGCATGTAGGTGTCGATGCTTTGATCCTAATGAAAGTCAACCATCTAGATCGTTGACATTGTGTTGCTTTTTATTTCAAACATAGAATTTAAAATTTGAAATTTTACTTAAGATCCAAACAAAGGATTTTAATATTATAATTTTTTTTACATCATCCAAATAAATAACTTAGAATATATAAATTTCAAATGTAAGATTTCAAATATGAAATTTTAAATTCAAATTTTCAATTCAAATTCACACATCTAAGCACAACCTAAAAGTATAACCACAAGCATCATCCATATCTTGACATATGATCAGATTTCTTAATGTTGCAATTCTAACCTATCCACATTAGTATTGATTTTTAAAATATGTTTTAAAAATAATAAGCATGATATCTCTTATATGAAGATAACCTCCTCTAATCCCTTATTTTCTCTCTTATTATCTTAATATTTTTTTAAAATTTATTCCCGAATCTTCTCTCTCAATAGCCCATATATTATTATATCATAACTTCCCTCAACTTAAAAATTAATAAAATGCCTTCAATCCCTTAGCTATCCCAATCTATTCTTGAATCAAGACTAATTATATTTTCAGTCTATATTTTTTCTTCAAATTATTACAAGCATATATGAATTAATTTAAAACTTATGAGATTCTAAATTAATTTAAAATTTATAAAATTGAACATTGACAACTTTGCTAAAATATATTTAACTATTTACATGAATCCATGATATGATTATTAATCATAAATTATGTTTCATTCCCACAACTTTCATCCTGCCATAACTTCTCTCATGATTTGATATTGTGACATTTAGTTCTCCCTCAAACTGCAAGCATCAATTCCTCCATTAAATTTTCAAGCAAGTATACATGGGCTTTTTAAATTTCATCCTCATTTGAAACAAGATGCTATCAACTACCATCAAAAGTCAAGCTTCGAAGTTCATAAGCCACAAATGATAATTGATGCCTAATCTCTCTTGGTGAGATTTTCCATCCATTTCACTCTCAATTCATCTATCTCATGATTCAATCTCCATTATATTCTTAGATTCATTTATGTCTCTTAAAATTAACACAATCTTTGCTTTATGTTTTGTGAACATAGTTTGATTTTTGAACTTTGTTTGATTGTAATAGGTCTCTAATCCTTTGCCTTCCTTTTCGTTTTTCATTGGTGTAACATCCAAAAAATTAAATCAAAGGAGGTGACATGGCTTGTGGTCAAAGAGGACTAATGAGTGTTTTGTGTTATGGTTTCAACCAGAAATTCAAGTCCAAAGTAAAATTGGTCACTTGGGCATCAAAAGAGGAGAAGAACAAAGAATAATATTTTATTGCCCACATGCCGTGGTGCATCGACCTAGAAAAACAAGAAGGAGCCTCTCTATACCACATGCCATAATGCGCGTGACATGTACTGTAGTGCATGGCTCATTTTATGCAAAAATAAGACATGAGTTGAGATGAAAAATGTAACATCCGAAAACTTCAAATATAGAAAATTGACTAATTAAGGGATAAATTAGTTAAAAATATGATTAATTAATTTAAATATGTTTTTGGTTGCTAATTAGCTTCTTAGGTCATATTTAGCTCTAAATTGAGTTAGGATAGAAGTCAGATCAAGTCAGGTGGCATTGAGGGGAGCAAAATCAACATTTTGCTCATTGTGTCGTGAGCCACGAGTTGTATGGCATGCACTGTGGCACACGACACAGCAAACATATTAAATTTTTAAAAATCATCAGAAAAAATCAGTTCTTGTGGTGGAAAACCTAGAGCACGAAAGGGAAAGCTTTTGGTAGCATCATTTTGGGAGGATTTTAAAGATAAATTGAGTCTTCAAACTCTTGAGTAAGTTTCCTACCCTTCTCCTCTACCTTTTTATCTCATTTTTCATGGGATTTAAAAGTGGGAGAATTTGCTCTAAATGGATTAAGCCATGAGTCTATGTTTTAAAGGTTTCTATTGACTCTAAAGGTTTGATTTAGGTTTATTAATCTTGGATATATGGTAATATAAAGCTACTTTATTGTTTAGTGAAAACTAGATCAAGTCCTAACTTGATCATGGGGTTTTGAAGTGTGATAAGTTGAGATATTAAGTGTTATGTTGTGATAGAGTTAGAGGAAGGCTTGAAGGGATTGTGTGAATAAATTGTAGTCTTAACTAGCCTCTTTGTTGAGAATATGAGTGAGAAGTGGGAGAATTGGGAGGTTATTGATAGCTAATAGTGCTTGTGTTAATTGAAAATTAACATATAGTACTTGTTGATGTAGATTGTGGTGTGGGAAGATTTGTGTTGACACAAGAAGAGATTTAATACCACAGGTAACCCTTTTAGTAACAAAAGGGTTGAGGTAACTAGATAATTTACATTATCTATTACCTTGTATAAGTTATTCTCAAGTTGCTTGTCTATAATTTGTTGTGTATATATATATAAATTTTGTAAAGGTTAACTATTTTGGAAAATTGGTGGAGTATTGGTTTGTGAAATTTCATATTTTTGAAGTAAATGGTAAGATTTGTTATATTTGTTTAGAAATTTGTTTATGCATGGTCAAGTGGAGATATGTAGTGAAATGTGGCATATTAGAGGGTAAGAGGTCACCCTAGTAGAGTTAGTAAAGATTAAGTCCATATGGCAATGCTGGCACCTCGGGATGCCAGGTGCAGCACTTACTCTCCTTAGTGCCTGAAAATGGGTGCGGTGTTAGAGACTTACTCTCCTTAG
Source organism: Prosopis cineraria (assembly GCF_029017545.1). Lineage (NCBI taxonomy): Eukaryota > Viridiplantae > Streptophyta > Magnoliopsida > Fabales > Fabaceae > Prosopis > Prosopis cineraria. The sequence continues at coordinate 12,878 of NW_026557050.1, read as the reverse complement.
TACCCCAAAGGGTGCGGAGTTGGAGAATATGCTCCTTAGCATCTGTAGGATGCGGTGTTGGAGTAATGACACCCTAATTACTTCTAATAAGGGGAACCAGTAGTCCAGAAATGGTTTAGGACACCCTGGCCAGGTAGTCCTACCATGGATGGTAAGCTTAAGGATCATACATGGGGTTTGATTTCTTGAAATAGCCTACCGATTCGGTCAGGAGTATTAGAAGATCGGATGGTTAGGGATCATGCATGTAACTTGTGGTGATTTTATATGGTGTGTTTATTTTACTTATTTTAAGACTTGTTTATAACTTGGAATGTTAATCAATAATGTAGATTATCTTAGTTACTGAGATTTTTATCTCACCTTGTGGTTATCATTTTACAGGTCTTACCATTGAGATTGAGCAAGGGAAGAAATCGGGTAAGGGCTAACATACTTGCTACATTCTCATTGTAAAGCTCGATTTTATTTTGATTCATGTACATAAACTTATATGGATGATATTATATATTTCCAACTAGGAATGCATATCATTTTGATTGGTTACACTTGTTTCATACTATATTATTTTGTATTTTAGCCTAATATTGTATATGATGTCAATATATGGCAATAGAGGCCAAATAGTATGGTATTGATTTGGTATTTTGGCCATATTAGGTGAAATGGCCATTAAGTGGCCAACTTTTATGTTTGATATATTTTTGTGTATTTGAATGCTCAATCAAGTGTATTTTAGTCTATTAGACTTGGTTCAAGCCTCACAATGGGTTAATGGTATAAGTTATGAGTTTTGAGTACTTGGATGCTTGAAAAATCGCTTTAAAAATTGACTTTTGCATTCGAATGTCTAAAATTCTCTTATGGTGTTAGATCATAACTTGTACCATTAGTTATCTTATTGAATAAGCTTCACATGGGTGCTTGAATAACTCCAATCGGACATCGAATGTGAAAAGGGTGCGTGTTCGAAGTTCGCCCAGAAAAGCTGTCATGACAGCATTGTTGTCATAGACACATGCACTGCAGCGCATTTGGCGCAAGCTACGGCACACGCTACAGCAAGTAAACTTTCCTTTTTGTGTTACATGCTGCAGTATATAGACCACGAGCTGCGGCGTATGGACCAAAACACTCAAAAATGACATTTTTGGCCCTATTTTGAAGTGTTTTGCTTCCCAAAACTTTTTCGTGCTTCTAATACCTTTATAAATCATTAAGTTTAAGCTCAAACTATAAATTTGAAAGGTTTTTATGGGATCCCAAATATTCCACAATTATTTTTAAAAGATTATTAGTTTTAACCCTTATATATATACTGTGAGCTTAAGAGCAATCGTTGCTCCTAATTATAATTGCTTATTGTGATTGTGTGGTGAATTTTAGTAATGTTAAGGTGGACATTACAAAAAGTAGAAGAAGAAAAGGAAACAAAATGAAGAGCAAAAGCTATACTTTGCTAGGGCTTTAATTTTGAGAAGGTTGGAGACATTTTAAAGCAATCAAACCTCAAGAGTAAGTCTCCTAACCCCTTCTCCTCCCTTCCCAACCCATTCTCTTATGTTTTTGGTTAGGTTTGGTAAGGGGAGTTAAATTTTGGTCCACATAGATTAAGGGTCTGAACCTAGAATGGAGTCAATAGGAGTTATTTGAGGTATTTAAACCTAGAATTTATTGGTTTACACATTTTGGTAGTTGTGAGTGTATTAATGGAAAAAATGGACATTTAATAGGGTTGATGGAGTTGGTTGGGAAGCCATTAATAATGATTAGAGAATTTAAAGGAGCTCATGGGAGTTAGAGGCAATTGATGGACCTAATAGTTAAGCCTAAATGTTAGAAATGAGAATTTGAGAATATTTTAAATGTTTGAAATAAGAGTGTAAATTGTGTGAAATTGTTATAATGAAAATTTTGGACATGATTAATTGTTGATTAATCATCCATGCACCCATTTGGCTTAGTAGCAAGCTTGGAAGTATTAGCTTGAGGGGTAAACCTTTGATTTCTCAAAATTTTGAGGCGACCGAGGAAAATTTATTCTATGTAATTGTTGTTGATTGATTTATATTTTTGAAAATAAATTACCTGATATGGCTAAATGCTTGGCATGGTTGTGTATATGTGTAAAAACATGTGATGTTTGAATTTGAAATATTTGAAATATCACAATTATGTTTTAAAAAGAAGAAGTTGATAATTTGATGAGATGATTGAGTTATGGTACTAGTTTGTGTACAATATTTGAATAAAAGTGAAGAATATATGGCTGTGGATTGAGATTGAAAATGGAAGTAATGTTCGTAAAGTAAGAATGTTTATTTTGCTTACATGTGCAAAATCATTGTATGAATCAACTGAGTTTGTAATTCTATATGGGAACTTGTTATATATGTAAGCATGAACTCAATACATGATCATTTGGTAGGAGTTCACATAAAGAGAAGAGTAAATCCATATGTTATTATATGGTTGCCTTTCGATAAAAAAAGGCTAGCCTTATCCTACTATTTATCAAGGGATTGTCCCATAGTTTGTCGAGAGACTCGAACCTAGTTATCTCTACCTATTTGTAGAGGAGACTAACTAAGGGCATTATGACACCCTAAGGATTCAAGAATAGGAAAAGTCATGGTTTGAGAGTGAGTACAGTGATTTTGGCTAGGTTATTTCTCACAATTAGTGAGCTTGGATAGTCTATTCATATGGACAAAGCCTTAATTGATATATAGCCCACAGTTTCATTCGAAGGAAAGAAGGAGGATATAAGGAGGAATCGATCATGCATTCTTATCCGACGTGTCACATAGTTGTTAAGTTTGTGGCAAGTCATGATAGTTGGTTATGCTATTGTCACATGGTTATTATTATTGTGGCAATGTGCAATATTATGTTTATTGGGCCACTGTCACATGGTTGATAGTATTATGGCAATGTTTCTTGTAATATGATCTATGGAAAATGAGAATAAGATGAATCTTTTAATTGTATATGTTATGTATGATTAAATGTGTACAAGTATTCATCTCTCATATATGTTTATTGTCAATTAATATACAATTGCATAGGATATATGTAACTTGGTTACTAAATGGTTGTATTCATTCCTCTATCTTAAATATTTTATAGGCTCTAGCTCAAGTTTAGATAAGGAAAAGGCTCAGGAGGCTTAGGAATCTTAGTATTGCTATTGTAAAGCTTCCTAAAATCAATTTTTTGGTGTAATTGATAGGATATTGCCAATTAGAAAATGCATTTTGGATATACTTGCACTATAGTAATGTTTATGATTGGTAGATGTATTTTGGGCCTTGGAACATTGTAAGTAAATTTGATTATTACTAATAGGGCCAAAATACTTGTGCAAGTGTAAAAATGTTGAAATGTGTATAACTATGAAAGTTATTTGATAAAATGCAATGCTAAATCTCCCCCTTCTATTTTGATATAAGGGGTTGAGGATGAAAATGAGATTTTATTATTATTGTGTGCATGTTATGTGTTATACAGGTGGTCTCGAGTCTATTGAGTGAGGTTTAGGTGATCGTAGTAGCTTTTGGTACATGTGTAGGGTTTTGGACACTTTGGTGTTATGAAAAGTGTGAAAAGTTGAGAAAATATGTTTGGGCATCCAACCTCCTTGTGTGTAATAATTTAGGAGTGAAACCCATGATATTAGCTAGGTTATGAAAATAGCTTTCAGTAGACATCTAGATTACCTTAGTCGAATGTCAGAAGAAGAAATGGGGCATGTCAAAAATTCATACGAGGGTGCTGTCATATGACAACAAAATGCTATCAAATTTTGTGTGGCACATATCGATTCTCAACATAAAGAAGAACAAGCCTTGATGTATGTGCACATGCCACTGTGCGTCCCTCTATCTTTCTTTTCTTTGATGTTTTTCAACTAATGTTAGGTCTTTTTGACTACCAAATGGTATCCCATGCTTCCAAAATAATGTTTTACTCTAATTTAGTTACTAAATGATGTTTAAGTAATTTTCTAAACATGAAAACTTGGTATCTAGTTTTTGCAAATATTACAAACTTAGTAATTCGATATGGTTACTTAGTAAGGGTGGACTTATAGTTGGTATTTGGTTGCTCAGATACACATGTATGTAATTTGTTTAAAAACTTCTTTTCATACAATTTTTAATTCCTTCACCATTGTTAATCTTGTATTTATTCTACTACTTAGGAGTACTCAATGTAAAAATAATTCTATGTTGGTTTGGAACCATCCTTCTCAATAGGAGAAATTTATGACTCCTTTTACCTAAAATTACATTGTCTCAATTAATGAATTTTAACATTTTTACTAATTTTGTAGGTATTCAACCTCCCTTTGACTGTTCTCTCTTAAAGATTTAAGGCTTGAAAAGTAAGAATGTTATTTCTTTTTCCTCTATTCAATTTGTTTGAAATATGGTAGTTGTTATTATGATCTGTTGTGATAATTGGTCATTATAAAATCTATTCAATAAAGTGTTATATCTTATTTTTATTATTTTTCATTATCTAATTCTAGTGACTAAGGAGGTTAATCACATAGCTTAAATTTTTCCTCCTGCTCTCACTACTCGGTGTAAGTTAAATCCTTCTTTGTTATGTGTGTAGCCCTTACTAGAACATTTAAAAGACAACTATGTCAATGATCTTTTAACCTAAATCTAGGTGAGTGATAGAACCCCTCAAATATGGAATTCCAATTCTAAGAAGGTAAATTTGTTAGCTCGTGTCTATCACATGCTTTACTGGATTTTTTTGTATGTTCATCCTTAATCTTTAAAAAGCTTAGTATTGCCTTGGTCTCTCTTTTATTGAGAATTAAAAGCTTAAATTTACAAATGAGAAAGTGAGAAATTGGAAATAAAAACAACAACTTAATACTACAAATCAAAAGAGTTCAGCCCTTAATTCAAATCTAATCTAAATTAATGAAAGCATATATAATCATAGTCTTTAAAAATAATAAATTGATATCAAATTTTTGATGCAATCGTTGGTATCAATTTTAAAATTTTAACTTATGCTCAACTAATAATGGGTAAAATTCCAATAATTTTATTAAATTGTTTTGACAAAACAAGTAAACCCTTAATTTTATATAGTTAAATAAAAATAGAGAGAAAAATGAAATTCCTTATGTTAAATTATGTGGATTACTAAATAATACATTAAGTTATCTTTTTTTATGGTTAACTTACTATCGCCAAAAATAGAATCTTATGAAAAAAATTATATGTAGTGATGATATATATCAAACATGACTCATGCCTCTTCTTAAAGGACGTAGCTTTTGAATTTTCCTTTTCCCATCATTGCTACAAGTACTTCATAATTTATCATTCCATCCTGTTCGCACAGGGTAAACCTCAATTTCTTCTTCACACTAAAGCCAATATTTATATGTTTTTTATTTATGTTTTTTCAATAAATCAAAATGCTCATAAGTTGTGAAAAATGTTACACAACTTATTTTTATATAGTTTTTCAATTTATTTAGCACCTGTGCATAGCATGCTACATAGTAGTTATTGTTAGCAATAACATTTTTCTTGTTAAAATTGGATAGAATTAAATGCAAGAGTTACAATACAACAAAAATTGCACATTTTTTACTTCTTTAAAAATTAGATGAATTGAGTTTCAAGAGTTTGATAAATAATTCAAAGAGTATTTATTGAAAAATGTAGAAATTGTCTACCCATAAAATGGTTACATAAGAGCAATGAGATTTTCATAGAATATGAGAGATCATTGCAAATTTAACCAATATTTATTCACTTTCAAATTTTTTTTTCTTTCCAACTCTACCTAAATTTTGTAATAAAATTGTTGGCTCAAATTTATATTCACAAACATATATATAATTTGTCAAGGGAGATAAAAGAATAAAAGAATACTAAAATAGAATATGAGGCTTTATGAATCAAATTCTTTTACATCACTTTCTTTTTAATATATAAATAACAAAATCTAATTAAAAAATAGAATATGTAACATTCCAAAAATTTTAAATAGGCTTAATTGTATGACCATTGGTCCATCGGGCCCTATATTGGACTTAATTTTGGACCCTAGGTGTAATTGAGCCCCTTTGGCCTAATTTAATGGGTTTAAGTTAGTGTTCCTGAACTGCGTCATTTGCCATGGTGAACTATGCCATTGAATGCAACGGACATGATAGATTTTAAAGTTTGAGTTGCAACATTTGTCAAAATAAAGGCAATGATTAATTAAAACTAATCCAAAAATTTACATGCCTTTAGATAGAATATAGGTATCAAGCCTAAACCAAGATCTTTCCTTAAGGAAATCCACTTACAAATCCAAAGCAAAGATACAACCCATCGCAAAACAGGGGGCTTTCTCTACGAGTAGACCTTGAATAGACAAAGCCCGCAAGACACTAGAAGGCATTCCACATAACAACTCTAAATTGAGGGGTATCACAATTTTCATTGACTATAACAAACACACCAAGGACACTTGCCTAGAAACCACAAGCATAAAAGTACAAGTGAATGACCATATAACTAGGTCAAGCTAGTCTTATCTTCATGGGTAGAAAGTGCACTATAACTCTCATTTCGGGGTGGAAACAGGCTAGTCTGAGCTAGGCTTTGACCAAATAGGCCCAAGCCTGTATGGTAAATTAGAGGCCTAAACTTGGCATGAAGCTTATGTAAGGCTTTTTTCATGGCTCAAGTCTAAGTTTACTTAAAGCTTGGTTTGGCCCACATAAAAGTGAGCATTTTAAATAGACTCGTATTTTAGTTTTAAACATCTTAAATATACTTTAGAACTATTATAGTATACAATATATAACTTGATTTATCAATTATAATATCTAATAATTGAAAGGACTTGCCCACTACAATATATATAACAATAAAGTAACTTCATTAAAATTAATATATAAATCCAATATAATTAAAAATATAACTAGAAATAAAAAACAATAGATTAATAAAAATTCAAATGGTGAAATTGATGTGTTTGCGATATATTAAATAATATATATATATATATATATATGTAAATAGGCCAGCTTGTTGGGCTCATGGGCTAGGCCTTAAAAAAATAAGCCTTGTAGGATAGGCTAGCATCCAACAGGAGGGAGGGTGAATTGGGTGACACTTAAAGATTTTTAAAAACTTAAAAGAGTGAAATGCTTTAGTATGAAGGAAGAAGATGAGACATAAAATATTTATATTAGTTTAGCCCTAAACTTGGCCTATGTCTAGTCCTCAAGATCACACTTGAGATTTTCAACTGAATTCACGACCTTCAATGGGTGATTGCCACCACAGTACAACTCACAAGACTTGTCATGAATCAACTAACAAAGCTTGCTAAAATCTAACAAGTTGTTACAATCACTTGAAAAATACTATTTCAAGATTTTAGATGAATAAAATAAACTTTCACAAATAGGCTCTCTTAAAGGGTAGATAAATTATAGTTGAAAGCTTATAAACTTGTGAGAGATTTTTCACAATTCTTTTTAAGAATAATGAATGAATGCAAGATGTTTAAGCATAATTTGAAAGCTTTTTAAATGCTCAGATAAAGATAAGTTTGCTCAAGAATTAAAAGTTTTTGTTCAGACATGGATTGTATCACATATATAGTTTTGGTAGTTGTTAGACCATTGGAATAATGTTTCTAGTCATTGGTGTAATTTCTTGTGAGTGACCTATTGAATCACTTGTGAAATTGCACTCCACATGTTCCAGATATGTATATGTGATAGGATCAAAATTTGAAGCACTAGCAGCATCAAAAGTTGTATCAGCTACTTTCTTCTTCAATTTGCTCTTCTTTCTTGTTGCAATAGGATCAGCCACTTCATCTTCTTCTTGTGGAACGAAATTATTTCCTTCCAGCTTGAAGAGAGTAGTATCTTTGAATTCTTCAAGTTCCAACATTGCATCTTCAGTATATTTGACATGAAACACTATTACAAAAAACATTTTTTACACCAATTAAAAAGTAACCAATGTAAAAAGTGTGAGTGGTGGCATTTTTGTAAATAAAATGACTAGATAGGACACTTTTTACACTAGTTCCGCATATAACTAATGTAAAAAGTATTTTCTACATCGGTTTCACATACAACCGGTGTAGAAAGTGATTAAAATTTTATTTCTAAAAAAAAGTTTAGTTTCTAGACCTGGTGGAACTCATCTGGTGTAAAAAGTGCCTTTAATTTTTTTATAAAATAAATAAATAATTTAGAAAAATTTTCCACAGTGGGTGGAGTTTATCTGTTGTAGAAATTAACTAAATTTTTTTAGAAAATAAATAAAAAATTAAATATTTTTACACTAAGTAGAGTTTACTTGGTGTAGAAAGTGTCTATAACTTTTTTGAAAATTTAGTTTCTACACCTCTTTGAGCTTACTCAATGTAGAAAGTGCCTAAAATTTTTTTATAACATAAATAAAAGAAATCAAAATTTTCTTCTACTCCATGTAGAGATTATATGATGTAAAAAGTATTTGAAATTTTTCCCTAAAAATCAATTTTTATAGTCTTAGTTTTTCAAAGAAAAAAATGGATAAAAAAAAAATCTCAAATTCAAACAAATTCTTTGGCTCTCCCTCTTCCTCAGCTCTCCCTCATCCCTCAGCTCTCCCTTTTCCCTCTCACTACATGCATAACCCTCCCTCCTTTACAGCTCCCCTCACCTCACCCATAACCCACACCCCAGCCCTACCTCTTTCATTCCCAACCCCAGAACCTTCCTTGTTCCATTTCTTAAAATCCCCCCAGAGCCCACACACCTTCTTCGTTCCCTTCCCAAAATCACTTGACCCCACCCTACCCCCACCCCCAACCCCAACCGCCCAACCCCATACCCCTTTCGTCAACCCCACACACCCTCACCATTCTACCCCAAGTCCCCAACCCCCGACCTAAAAAAAAATCCTAGCTATAACATTCCGAAATTTTAAGATTTAGATTTATTTTAAAAAAATAAAATAAAATATCTATAATTAAAGTAAAATTAAAAATAATTTGATAGAGGTCCAAAATTTGAATTTTCTTCAACAAAAATTTAATTTTTAACTATGAAAAAAATTACCAGAGTTGACTCGAGCTTTTGTGCTATAATAAAAAATGTTGGGCCCTTTATTGTAATTTTTCCCAAAGTATTAGATCAGCAATTTAAAGACCAAAATTGACGCAGAAAATGCAAAAAATGAACAAGGAAAGGAACGTATGAACGGGAGAGAGGAAGAAGAGAAGAGAAAGAGAGGGAGTTAGGCTTAAATCTAGGAGGCTTTATGACCGTTGTGAGCTCGGCTACACAATAGGTAAACTCTCTACATCAATCCTCTTCCCTTCCTCTTGATTTTCTTCAATTTTTGAAAGAGGAAATTTCTAAATTTTGATCTCAAATGCTTTATTCTTGTAAGCTTTGGTTTCTTTAGGTCCTTGGGAGATTATTTTGAGTTTCTATATGGTGTTCTAATGTTTTGAGTGGATAATTGGATGAAAAGAGGTGTTTTGGGCACAAATCAAGCCCCAAGAGGTTGGGTTTTGCTTTTCAATGATTAAGTCTATTGATTAGTTATAATTTTGCTATTTGAGCCCAATAAGATTTAAATTAAGGCTTGGTTTTCATTATAAGGGCTAAAGGTGAAAGTTGGTGACACTAAGTGAAGGTTTTTAATTGATTAAAAATTATATGAATTGGAAATTAGCCTAGTGATAGCTAATAAATGGTTTTGGTGGTTAAGTAGTATTATGTGAATGGTTGGTTTAATATATAGACCATTATAATGGATTATGACTCATTAACTTAAGTTGTGTGGTATGAGTTATAGTCTTCATTAATACTATTTGTCATGATAAGTGATGTGGATCACTTATATGTTGTAGGAAATTGTTGGTGGAATTTATTCAGAAGTTAAGGAACAAGCCAAGTTCTATTTTGTACAAGAGGAACTCTTTTGGTATCAAAGAGTTGAGGTAATAGGGGAATTTATATCTTTATTGCTTTGTTTAGCTATCTTTAACTAGATAATATTATCTAGCATGCATTACATGTTTTAAATAATTGAATGCAAATAAAATGTGTTTTAGAAGGGTTTATGGGGGTGTTTCTTTAATAATAATGCATCTATGTTTACTATCTATTTAATGATGATGTTACTTATGGAAATAAGATTATTAGCATGCATTGTGATTATAAAAAAAAAATAAAGAGTTGTACTTAGGGAAGTGCAACTAGGTTTGGTACCTTAGATAGGCTAAGGAACCGCTTAAGAGATGAATTATGAGTATTATACTTCCTTGAGTGTTGAAGTGGTTAATACTCGAGAAAGGTAGAAAAAGGTAGGAAACATGATCTCGGTGGGAGTTCACCAATGGAGAGATGTGGTCTTGTGATATTCTATAGCTCACTATCAATACTCAGTGTTGCCTTTTGTATTGTGGGCTTGATACACTAAAGTGGTTAGTAGATTGAATGTTCAACACCTCTCAGTGGGAGAGGGAATCCGACATATGAAGTGTGAGGTTGAGTGCCTAGGCCAAGGTAGCCCTTACATGGAGAGTAAGTCGGGTTGGCTCTGGGAGGGAGTTAGCTTTGACTGCTCAGGATTCACGTCGAAGGGGCACAGGTGGTTCGATGGATCAGATCATGCCTTAGTTTATATATTGTGCCTGTGGAGGTACAGTGGGTACAAGGTTTACCTACAAGTTAAAGAGTGCCAAAGGGCATTCTATTGGTCAGGAAGACTATATCTGCCTATCTCATGCATTCAAGCATTTTAATTGGTTAATTATATGTTATTTTGAATCTATTATTTATTTACTTGACCATGGCTTTCCTTGAAATAAGGAATATCAATTTCTCTGTTATTGAGACTGTGGTTGTCTCACCCCTTTCTTTACAATCGTTACAGGACTAGGCAAAGGATCTATTGGTGAAAGAGGAAATGAGCTAAGCTAGGGGTTTGCTTGTGATTTGTAAAGAACTGCAACCCTTTTCTTTTGAGCAAGTACATTGTAATGTATTTAGGATTAGGGTGCCAGTAGGAGGATATGATTATGTATATGTGTGTGAGTATGTGTGGGATTGTATGGTTTGTGTATGAATTTTTGTTTACTTGTAGACTTGTGGCAATGAAACTTGGCTATGGTGTGTGGTTTTGATAGATTTATTTAGTAGACCAAGTTTTCACTACAAGCAAATATTAATTTGGTATATATGTGATTCTACAAGCAAATGCAAAGTGGTTGCATTGCAAATGGTGTGCTATGGGCAAACATACACCTTGGATAGAGAGAATAGGTGTGTGGGCCCCATAGAGATCTCTGAGCCAAGTGAAGTGAAAATGTTTAGCGTGTGTATTCATATGTGTATATGATATTTGGAATAGTTTTTGGCCACTCTTGTGTGATTTGTGCAATTTGGGGGTTTAGGGTCCATTTTGGAAAATGGCACCCGGGTGGTCAAATTTTGGTATAAAGGGGTTTTCTATCATTTAAATGTTCTATCAAGTGTTTTTAGTCCTATTTGACGTGTCTAAAATGTTCTCACAGGTTTGTGACCATTAGGATGAGATTTGGACAATTTTAAAAATGGTTTTTACCAAAAAACTATACTTTTGCATCCGGGTGTCCAAATCTTAATCCGACCATTGGATATCTCTAAAATTTGGGTCATAAGTAAAACCTTTTATAAGCTTCGTGTGGGCTTTGGAATCACGTCGATCAAAAACCGGACAGAGAAACAGCGCACTTTGAAATTTGGTCCGGAGGAGCTGTCATGACAGCAAAAGTGCTGTCATGACAGCAATATTTGTTGATGCTTGCAACATGCATGAAATTCAATCCATCTGTAGATCTTTCCAAAATTTGGTATGCTAATAGTACTATTTAAAAGTGACATGTGGGCTTTGGAATTTCTCCGATCGAAGGTCAGATGAAATTGTGCACTCCGGAAGTTAGTTCGGAGGTGCTGTCAAAAGCTATCATAACAACAAAAATTACCAAACTTTTAATATGTCTAATTTTTAATCTGACTGTTGGTTTTTTTTTTTTGAAATTTAGTATGCTTATAGTACCCTTTGAATGTGACATGTGAGTTTTAAATTACTTCAATCGGAGGCCAGACGGTGAATCGGCACCTCCTGGAAGTTACCTGAAAGGGCTGTCATGACATCAATTAGTTGCCCCTATTTGCCTTATTTACTTCCGTGCGCTACATATTAATCCTTTAAACTTTCCTAAGAGGTTTTATACATGTTTTTTTTCTATTATGGAATTTGTTATTGATTTAAATGGTTTGTTTCCTAAGTTGGTTTTAGGATTAACTCCTTAACCACACTTAGTTTATTTGAATTGTGTGATTTTTGGATAACACTTGGGGCAAGTGTTACATTTGGTATCAGTTTTAGGTTTATGATTCCTCTTTCCTAATTGGCACCCTAAATACATTACTCTTATGCTCTTTCCCTTATGTCACTAACCTGGATGACATTATTTTTTTTATTTTCTGGCTTGTTCCGTTAGGAGGGGGAGAAAGGTTCGTACACGTGTGACTATACATCTTCAATTGTAACTTAGCTCAAAGAAGAAGAGGTAGATCGAGGAATAAGGAATGACCTCTATCTCCACCTCCTCCACCACCACCACAAGGGACGAATGCAGTCATGGCTAGGTTGCTTGAAGTGATAATGGATATATAGCAAAATCTTAGAGGTCATGCTGTTCCAGATCAGCATGTTGACTAAGGTGCTGGGCGGGGATCTTCTAGTGTTGTTAGAGCTTATAGACCGGTTGCTGATAATTGAGAGGATGACATATCCGGACCTTGGAAGGAATTCTCTCACTCTAAACCAACCACATAT
>NW_026557049.1:0-28610 GCF_029017545.1 Prosopis cineraria | reverse complement strand
TCCATGGTGATTCAGATGGACACTTATTCTTCAATTTTCGCTGCTATGTTTTCAAACTGATCCCATTTATTTGACAACTGGGGGATATATGGCATATTTTGCAAGATTGGAAGAGTGCTGATAAAATCTTATATGCATTAGCTACAGAGGAATCTGAAACAGAGAGTGAGGAGTCAGATGTTCGTGGTTCTGATGAAGATGACACATCTGATAAAAACGTTTTTTTCGTTTGGGCTGTAGGCCCCTTTCTTTACCCCACCCCCCCCCCCAAAAAAAAAAACACGTTTCTTTACCTAGCTGGACAATTACGAAAATGATTTTGGGAGATGCCCGAGAGTTTACTGCTCTGGTCAACCCAATCTTCCAGTCGGTCAGTCGAATATTCCTTGATCAAGTACTGTGAAAATATGCTGAAAGTCTACTTCATTTGGATGGGTTTGTCTGGGGTGATGCGTTGCAGATGGTCACTGCTGCTGATTGTCTCTAGCAAGATTACATCAAGGTATACACCTACTAAATAAATCTATTCGGAATAGCTATATTCAATAAGAAATTGATCATATTGTTAGAGAGAATTTGTACATTGTTTAATAGTTAATGCAGAATTCAGTGTTTTCTTTGAATTTAAATTTAATCATGTCACTTTGACAATCTGGTAAATGTAGGATTTTTTTTAATGCATTTTGAGTAATGCATTTCATGCATGATTTTTGGCATCAAGTGTACGTTGGAAGAAGGGTAAGTGGTGGCTTTGATCGGACAGGTCATGATTTTGGCGTCAAGTGTTTGTTCTCTTTTTCAACGTGTCGATTTACTATTAATAATGCAATATATGATGCCTCGTAAAGAATGATTATGGATTTTTTTTTTTGTTGCTTTAGATTCTGGATTTGGTTAAAATTTGGGGATGGAATTGAAAGAGAAGCCAACAATAAATTCCTTTTTATATTTGAGGTAAAGTCGTATAATTTTTTATATTTCTGATATGGAAGCTGATTTTCATTCTTTGATATTTTCACCTTTTCTACCCGCTTCAGGAGTTGGTCTAAGAAGGCACCACATATAAAGGAAAAACAAAGCTTTAAAGTAGAGAGCTCCTTCACGGAATCGGAGCAACTTGAGTGATAGGAAAACATTATATTGAGTACAACTAGAGCTCTCTTCTTGTGTTTTCCTATTCCAAAACTTGAGCAAGATTAGAAGTCAATGATTATATGAGCAAGTGATGAGATGGAAACATTATTACATGAAGATCCAGTTTTAAACGTGACCTGAAATAAAGAAATTAATGTCATAGCTTCCATTTGAGATATTATAGACATAGTGAAACATCATATTTTATTGTAGACAAAGTGGAGCAACATATTTGTGCGGGTAAGTCAAATAACTTTATTTTATCAGCGTCAAGATGGCATGGATGCTGATTTTTGTAGATTTAGCAGACATGATGATTCATCTTATTTGCAACAACTGGTATTTTAGGCTTTAATAAGTTTGGGTCTCTTACTAAATATGTTGTCCCTGATACAAGTATAAAAGTTATATTTCATCTTTTATGTTCTCAACAATACCATAAGTTCTAAATTGAAGAGAGCCAAATGAGCAGACTTACATTTTTGTGGTGTACGTGTAGCTATGTATTGAATCTTTCCTTCTTTTCTGTCATATCTTTTTGCATTTTGAAACTGCATATTCAAGGAAAGCATGCATGATTTGACAATTAAGGCGGCTAGTTGTTAGCAGTTAGTTGTTTTCTAATCAAAGGATTGGTGCTGGTTTTATACCTGGGGTGCTAGAAGTCAGTCTCTAGACGAATTTGTTCAAGTAAGTCTTTTTGTTTTATCATTTTGGAGTTGTTGAGGCAATGTTGACTTGAGCAAAGCTTATTTTTGTACTAATGGGAAAGGGTCACTCTTCTTCCCAATGAAATTTGATTCTTGATTTGCAAATGTCTATGCAATTTGATTCTCTTTTTTGGTCTGCCTTTGCTAGCACTTGCAGATGGTTACAACAATTGATGAGGGAGTTGAAAACAGAGTGTACATTTCACGGAGCGTACAATATATATTGTGATATAGATATGCTTTTATTTATAAGATTAGGTATTACATTTACCACCCACTATTTTTTAGTACTTTAAGGCAAAATCAAACTCGATAGAAAACGTAATCATCTAGGCATAATGAACTCTAGTTAAAAAAAAAAAACAGAAAGAAAGAAGCAAAGAACGGAACAAGTACAAGAGAGTGAAGTCCATGGAACATTATTGCCACTTTGAATTGAAATCCAATGCCCAATAATCAACACTTCAATATCAACATGCCATTCTTCCTTCTAAATAAATGAGCTGAATCTAGAAGCCTCAATAGAATGTAGATAAGTTTCATAATTAAAAAAAATGCTTAAAATACTTATGTATAAGATTCTCACATCAAACTCACTTTAATTTATGAATGAAGAAGAGGGAGTGTTTTTCGAGAGGGATAATATGAGTATTTTGGACATTTAAATTTTTGTGTTTTATTTTTTATTTTTAATTTAATTCATCAATTTTATTTTCATTTCTTTATACCAAACGCCCACGATTCATGGAACCTCCCTTAGAATGTATAATCCTTGAGTTGCATCTCTATAAAGATCTACTCCTTCGGACTTTATATAATATAAGTTAGAGTTAATTAATTTACAGTTTATAAATAATGTTAGTTAAAATTTTAAATTCTTAAATATTTTATTGGTCTTATTTATAAGACACTTTCTAAAAATAATTTTTGATTCAAAATATATGAGACTTTACAATAATTAAATCACTTATTTCAATTTTATCCTTTCTTGATTAGCATGAACGTATTTAATTTAGTTGTATTATTATTTAAAACTTAAGGTAAAAATGAAAGTGCATATAACCTTTTTATAATATCAAGAAAAAATTAATTTTTTTTTAACATGCGTAACATAGTTAAAAGTATTTTGTAATAAGGACTGAAGGGAGTATGTTCACATCTTTTTATTTATTTTCTTATTAAATACTATTTATAAGAGCATTGACTATAGTAATTAAAATTTTAATACATAATTTTTTAAAAAGAATAATAAATGAAGTGAGAGTATAGTTGTAAAAATAAATATAAAAGTTATTTAATACCACATATTTTGAACCAAATAAAGTTTTTAAAAGATATCTTATATTATGATTTGAGGGAGTATATGCTCTTAATTAAATGGACTAATTAATTATTAGGATGTTTAGTTAATTAAACGAGGGAGTATATGCTCTTATATTATGAACCAACTAAGGGTACAGTCTTAGACGCATTAGTTACGCAGGAAATAGAATGTTTGACTATGGCATGCTTTTTTTTTTTTTTTTTTTGTTGGGGGGGGGGTTTCATTAATAATGAGAAATGGTAGTTGAGCTTGACGATGTCTATCTGTCATTTCCTTTTAGGACTAAAATATAAATATATTTAATTTTTTTTTAAAAAAATATAATTAATATTCTAACGTTTTTAAAAATGCAATGTAATTTCAATATTTTTTAAAATTGAATAGTTTTGTCTTACCATAACAGGACGTTCACGACCACCGTGAACTGTCAAGGAGGAAGATTGGAAATCTCTGTCGAGCTTTCCACCTTTGTCATGGCACAACGATGAAGCGGAGGAAGGGGGCACACCATCAAAGAGGAGAAGTCTCGGTCAAACAGATTGGACTTCTCACTCTTGCAAAAGCTTTAATTAAAAAAATCGAATGGTGACCATAGCAGTAACTGTCAATGGTGGGTTCTGGGTTTGTGAATCGAATGAACTGATTGGGTTGAGTTTGCCTGACCTTCTTCTTCCCCCATTCACTTGCCCACATCAGAGTCCGCTAGAGGAAAAGATTTCAGCTTTCTCTTCTATCAGAAAATCCCATTTCGTTTTATTGAAGTCTTTTTCCCCAGGTTCTATGCATTATCTATCTTTCGAGTTGTGAAATTTCTCATAATCTTATGCCATTGACAACTATCTTAGCACTAATTTATGTTTTTCCTCTGCTAAAATATCTCGATGCATATTATTCTATCTTTCTCGGAGACCTTTTCTGGTTAATTTAAGGTTTTCTGTTTTGCTACTCAATCTATCTTCCAAAAGCATTATTTTGATGGGTGAATATTGGATTGGGCTGTTTTCAATGATCAGAAGTTGCGGAATTGAGAAGAGA
The DNA here is from genome assembly GCF_029017545.1 of Prosopis cineraria. Classification (NCBI taxonomy): domain Eukaryota; kingdom Viridiplantae; phylum Streptophyta; class Magnoliopsida; order Fabales; family Fabaceae; genus Prosopis; species Prosopis cineraria. Next base: position 24,407 of record NW_026557049.1, on the reverse strand, counting down.
GTTGAGGATAGCATGCACATGGTATTACTGTCTTTCAATTTCTTTATCGAGTTTTGTTCTCCGAATTATGTTTGATTTTCTTTTGGTGATTGTAGTCTTCGTGGCCGAAATTATCCATGGGGAAGTGGCTTCATATAAAGAGCTTCATTACTAAATCTCACTCAGACTTAAATGAATTGGGTAAAGTAAAATGAATTGGGCTTTTCCTCCTTGATTTTGATTTGTGTTATCTAGATTGTGTGTCATGTGCTGGAAAAATCAATTATCGAACCCATGGCTTGTTGGTGATTATGAGATATTTATTTCTTGAGTTTCGGGCCCAGATGTGGGATGATTTCTTGAGGTAAGAAAGAGGGTAGGAGGAAGAAAGCAAAACGTGGGTGGTAAAGGGTATGGGACCCACTTAAGCAGAAGTTTGATCTTTAAAAAAATGACATGGACGCCACATGTGCATGCCACATGAGGACAAACGTTCTTCTAATAGTCAATAAGATTAAATTGTCACATTAGGTGATATTGTACTAATTTAAAAAACATCAAGACAACATTATATTTTTAAAATGTTAGGATATCAATTGTGTCTTTTTTTTTTTTGAAAACTTTGAGGTAGATTTGTATTTGAACCTTTTCTTTTAATATCAATATTAAGTTGGAAATTAAATGAATATTGAGCAAAGCTGACAGCTGGAATTGGAAAGGAAATAACGGTAGGAGAATTCCCATCAACATGAACAGTTCGAGTCTTTGGCGCCTATAAATATTTGTCAACCAAGAAATTAGTATGAAAACTTTTTTAAAAAATATGAGCTATAAACATCTATGTAGACAGTTATGTATATAGGTCTTGGTTCAGTATTGGTTGTAAATTTATAAAAAGACAAGGGATAACATTTATCAACACATGACGTCATTGTGCAAGGCTGCAATCTTCTTATTGAAGATAATCCAATACAAGATACCAACAAGTATTAAATAGACATTTTTTTAATAAGAATTTAAACATTAATTTGTTATATTAGGAGTCATTGTTTTTTTTTTTTGGTCTTGTCATTTTACTTTGATGAGATAAGTTGTCTGTGACATTTAATTTGTGCTACGGAAAAATTTGTATATAATTCTCTCTGATCTATTTTTTAAAACTTTATTTCGTCACCTCATGTAAATAGACAAGCTACATTGCGAAATTAAATGGATGGGTGTGTTGTGTGTGTGAGGAGTTTTATTGATGACAAATGGCGTCATAATTAATGAGATCATGAACTCCATCTCATTGTAGTTGTTATTCAAATGAAGAAGGACAAAAAGAAACAAAAGATTGCTGACGCGTTCATTACAAGTAATAAGCAAGGTATATGGGACTGAATAACGGAAGTAGCTATACATTATGATGATTCCAGTAGCTATACATTCAAAGGTGTTGTGGTAGTGATTACATGAGAGCAAGCTGACTGAAGTTGATGGGAGTGGCGAATTCAGGACCGCCACCATAAAGTGCGAAAGCTGCGGATAGCGAAGCTTTATCGGTTGGATGGAACCAATCCCAGAACAAGAAATCGTCTCTCTTTCCACAGAGCACCGCATCCTCGGCCTTAAAGCATGGACCCTCTCCATTCAGCTTTCCTTTCCCACAACATGCTCTCTCTGTCTCCTTCATCCCTACACCATTACATGTTTTCCCACGCTTAACCAATCCTGCACGTATACGTCCAAAAAATTAGCCTACCTAGCTAGCTCAAGCATATTTCTGTGTTGCATCATCATCAGAAGGCTCGCTCATTCTAATATTTCTAAACCACATTTCTCTTAATTATGATTACGAGGCTTTCCTGCAACGTGATTAATGAAATTAGTTGTGATTAAAATACGGTGTCGTTTCGGGATCCATGTTGGAGGCATATATAAACGCACGTACCCAAGCGGGAGGGTTGTTGCAAGACGGAAGAAGCCATGGCGAAGGAGTCGCCGAGGGAGTACTTAAAGTCAGTGAACTCAGAACTGAGCCTCTGCAACACAGCCTCAGAAGCCGAGTAGAAGGCTGTAGCCATTTGGTTGAGTGGTTCCACACATTCTCCTCCATGCCTCCTTGCTCTTGCTGCAGGACAGCACCCAATGGCCGCTACACTTATTATCCCGAATTTTCTTGCCCCTGATGCGTGTAGACTCTGCATTTTTATTGTAATCCACCACCACCACCACGACGTTTGTCATGGCTAGCGATAATATATTAGTGTTTTAGGATGAAGGAGGATATATACGAACCCTGATGTAAGCGTAGTAGTTGGATTGAAGAGCAGACAAGTAATGTTCCTGTCCTAATCTGACGGCAGTGTGGTTGCTTGAGACGTTGCTTCCAGCGCTGATTATGAACAATGCCTTTGAAAGGAATGTTTCTGTCTCTCTCCCCCCCAATGTCTCCGCCATAATTCTTCGCACCTCTGCAAATTGTTCCACTTGCTTCTCAAGGAATATCACCTCACCCTTCATCCATTTCAAACACATTTTTTACTAGCAATCCCTAGAGATTCTTCATCAGTACCAGAAAGACCATACTGTGTAACTTTACACTCTTGTGTGCGTGTGTGTGTGTGTGTGTAGTTCTCTGTCAAACTCATGACAGACTCACTGAAGAAAGAGCAAATTATTATATATGTTATCACTAAACCATCGTTTTTTTCCAGTGTCTCTGAGAATTCCAGACCCTCCTGATGCAAAATTCACTCCTCCTAGTACATTCTTTTCGAAACTGTACGGATCATTTCGCAGAGCCAAGTAAGGTGGTGGACTCTCCGCATATCCGAGTAGTTTAGCTTCATTATATTAACAAATCAATCAAAAACAGATCGACCATGATCAAATGATCATAATTATTGCATTCTTAAAAAAATAACTAATTACCAATATGGTCAATAGTGTTGAAGCCATTGCTGAACCTTCCAGTGGCCATCGAGTTTGGAAAATCAATCCCATAATAAGGCACGTTGGCCTTTGCTCGAGTATTCAGAAAATTGTTGGTGCCAACATCTGCGGTTGAATCTCCAAATATGAATAGAACTGGCCTATTCTCCTGAGCCCCATATGCTACGTGCATGGCCGCACAAAGAAAACATAAAAACAAGAGAACCACTTAGGCCAGAAAATGATGCCATTTTCTGCACCTTAATTTCACACCCGGAACGTTATTATTGATGTTAATTGAGATGCCAAACACGAGACTCGTGCAGCGTTTATTTATATATATCAAACATGCGAGGAAGGAAACAAAAGGGTAAGGTCAGATTATTGTAATGAAAATCACCAAAGGTTTCGACAGCGCCGACCATGATGCCATGTTGTATTTGGCAGGAACCAATTATAATTAGAGGAGAATCCTATGTTTGTTTAATTAATGATATCGTTTTCACATGAGCGTCTATGTTGGGATATTATGCTATTGGGAATCTTGAAATTGTGTTATTAGAACTTTAACGATCGAGTTGGTAAAAGTTAATTGGGCATTGAAGGATTTTAGCTCATGCAGTGCTCTCACGCTTACTTGATCCCGCCAATGAAATGAAATTATTATATGTAGGTGTAGACTCAATTCATAAAAAATGATGAATCAATAATGTACATATGATGATTTTAACTCATGCAGTGCACTCTCACGCCTACTTGATCCCCAACAAAATGAAATTATAAGTAGATTCCTCGAAGTATGTATGGTTATATGAAGATATAGACTGATCAATTCATAAAACTTGACGAATCAACGATGTAAATAGACTGATCAATTCATAAAAATTGATGAATCAATAATGTAAAAGGGGGTGTGTATTAGAGGAAAAAAAAATCTACTGTCAATTAACCTAATTTGTCTGATCTGCTGGTTTTCGGTAGATTAACTTTATTTAACAATTTCTCGCATATTACATGAATTAATTATGTTCAAGATTTAAATCTTTTTTGTTCGTCATAGATAAATTAATTTTCCACGTTCATGAAATGTATATTTACAGAATAAGAGATTAATAGTTACAAAATGAAAATAAAAGAATAAGAGATTAATAGAAAAATATGGGGATTGGAGACCCTTGTAGGTTGAAAATTTGATACTGTCAAAAGCTAGCAGGGTTATATGAAAAATGAATTGTTCGGGTAATTAAGTGTGTGTTTGGTTTTCAGTTTGTCAAAAGTCAGTTTAATGAAAGTTTATTTGGTAAAAATCAGTTTAATAAAAGTCAGTTGTTGTAATAAAATTTATGTTTGGATATGTATTTTTAAAAGTCAGTTTAACAAATTAAAAGTTGTTTGGATTGATAAAAATTTGTGCTTGTGAAACATACTTTTAAATATTCAATTACCAAAAACGATATTAATTTATGATAATTTATAATTTAGCATATTTTATTGAATTAAATGTTTTTCAGTAAGAATTTTATTTTCTTAGCTCATTTTATTACTTGGATAACTTTTTATTCTTATTTTTAAAACTTTAGTTGGTTCAATTGCATTAGATTAATTTAACTTTAATTACTTTGTGTTTTCAAGAAATTGAAGGGCCAAGTTGGTAATTTATTTATTTTTATTTTAAATTATATTTTTGACTTTTCAAAGGCAGATCATCTGGCACGCACGAAGGAAAAAGAAAAAGAAAAGAAAAGAATGCAAACGAGGGAAGATCAGCATCGCACACAAAGATCGCTCTTCACCACTTTCTCTCGATCAAGGCTTGGTCGCACGAGTTCGTCAAGGAGGATCTGCCATAGCCACCTGAGTTTAGGGAGGCAATGATAGTCCATTGCGATGAGCTTTTCAAGAACAGTGGAGATGGAGTGACAGAACACGAGCTCGCTCACGGCAAGAAATGGAGGGTATCATCGTCAAATATAATGCTCAACTCTACATTCACATTTGAAAAGTAACTTTCTGAAACTTTTGGAATTCACATTCAACCCATCTCCAAATGTGCTTTTTCAACGTGTTTTTGTTCAGAAAATTTTTTTTCAAATATCATTTCACATCTCAAAAGTTAAAAAGTCCTTTTGGAATGTAGAATATAGTTTTTCCAAATGGTCCTTAAATGTTTTTTGGGTCTATATCGTGAATGGCTTGTTTTAAACTTTAATTATCATGTTTTAATCTTGTTCTTCTTTGTTTTTTCAACCGACAAAAGTTTTAATTTTGTTCATTTAATAAATAAACCAGATTCTGATCTTAGATTCGCTAAATTAAAAGAATCTAATTTAAAGATGTAATGTTTGACTCATTAGGTTAATAAAAATTAAAATTATTACACTGATATTAAGATTAATAATCCCTTTTTTGTTGGATACGCATTGGACTTTGCTATTAGCACTCTGAATAGTATCGCCCCCATGCATAATCTAGCCAAAGGATCACAAATAAGGAAAGCAGATTGGAACTTTCAAGGCTGGTGATTGATACTCCCTCCATTTAAAATATAAAATATTTTTAATTAAATTTTATCTCTCAATAAAGTAATTTTTTATCTTTAAACTAACCCTATCTTTTTATATTTACCCATATTTAATAAAGTATTTTACCTGAAAATAAATATAAAATAATTTATTTAATAGGGGCACTTTTTAAAAAAATAATAATTATATCTTTAAAAACTAAAAATATTTATATTTTTTAACATCCAACTCCTCAACAAATCTGTTATATTTTTTAACGGAAGCAATATCATTTATGTGCATAATTAATTAATTATTGGTTCTTATATAATTTAAATAAATTAATCTCTTTATTTAAACAAATTGCGATTAAGTTGTTGTAATGTGTATAATTTTTAAATCATTCTTTATTGTTAATTAACTTTGGAAAGTAGTATTTGTTAAGTTTCTACGGTAGAACTTTTTTTTTTTTTTTTTGCCAACGGTAATAGAACTATTGTGTATCATCTTGATAATTTATATACGCACGATTAATTTACAATGAAATAACATTAACTTAAATATAGTTTAAATTTTAACAAAAATACGTTGGGAAAAAATAAATTGAAATATTTTTAAATTATAAATAAGTAGCTCACGTGTATCAATTGCAAGAAAAAAATTAATAAAAATTAAATACGATTACAAGGATAAAAAATAAAAAATTTTCTGCTTAAACTTTTAGTATTTGTATGGCATAGATCCACTGAAGGTAATTCCTTATGAAAATTTGATCTGATTAATTAATGAGGGTTGGGTCTAGCAAAAGAGACTAATCCCTCACAATATAATGAATTAAGGTTTGAATTTTACAATAAGAGTTGCCTACGTTTAGTACCCGGCTATGCCTCTCACAAGATTAATTCCAATAAAATGATACATGTGAGCACTCTTGTCAAACTCAAATTTATTTTTTAAGTTTATCATTTTAATATTTCTAACTTATAAAATCATGTTAATTCGTTCAAAAACTTACAGTATATATAAATTTAGTTAAACTCACAAGTTAACTCTTTAGATTTACCATTTTTATATTTATAGCTTATAAAATTATATTAACTCATTTATAAACTTAGTTAAACTTGCTAAACTCATCTTTTTTTTGGAAGTTGAGCAACTTAGGTATATACGGTTTAAAACTTGGTTCATAGAAGTTGTAAGACCTGGTTCAAACAAAAATAAACCTCAAAAGGAAAAAAATTAATATTAATAAAAACAAGAAATACCAAAACTAAGGGCCTGTCTAATTTATGTTCGCATTTTTTATTTTTAAAAATTATTTTGTAATATAGTTTTTAAAATTATTTAAAAAAATAAAATAAAAATTTGTTTGGTTATGTCAATTAAAAAATGGCCTTAGAATTAAAAATGGACTGATAGTGATGATTGTAAGCAGTTAATGGTGGTGAATAGTAATAAAAATTAATTAAGATAGTTATAATTTTCAATAACCAAATGTAGTATATTTTAAAAACAAAAAAAAATAAAATGAAAACAAGTTAAAGTTGTTTCTATTCTTTTAAAAAAATGCAAACAGTTTTAGAAACAACTAAATAAAAAATACTTATCCAAATAATTTTTTAAATATTTTTGTTTTCAAAAATAAAAAATTGTTTTTAAAAACAAAAAACAAACAAGCCCTAAGTTGCCATACTTTGAAATTTCTATGTTGAGTATGATAATATCAACGTAGATTGATTTAATTTCAATGATTCATATTTGACATAAATTTGACTCAAATTATGGTCATATTTTATATTTTAATTATTTAATCATATATTTTTAATGATTATTTATTAATAAAAGTAAATTTTTATGACTTTACGATTTGAATTCACATTCCTATTACAAGTTTAGTTAAATTTATGAGTTTGACAACTTTACCTGTGATTAAAAAAGAAACTCAATCTCCTTAATGCACAATCTAATTAATGAGCCAAGGATACTCTCATGATAGGACTAAAAAAATAAGGGTAAAAGTGCAAATTTAGTCACCAACTTTTCTCTAGAAGAACTTGATAGCTTATATTATGAGGTGGTCTAAAATAAATTTTTAAATTTAGAAAATGAAGTATCTAGTAAATTTTATTAATTTTTATTTAACGGATGTTAACGTTCATGTGGGGACCATAAATTTTTGATTGAAATGATACATGACACTCCACCTCAGCAAATAAAGATGCAAACCTAATAATAAACTATCTTTAAGAAGCACTTGGTAACCTCTACTATAAAAAATGAACCATCCAATACTTTCAAAATAATTTTGACCAAACATGGTTTATTTTCAAACTTATAAAACTCATAACGCATCAATCTTTTCAATCTTCTTGCTTTTATTCTCAGTTTCAATTGGAGAAGAATAAGTTCAAAGAGTTTTTATTTAAAGACATTCATGAGAACAATTCTAACGAAGTAAAAGAAGAAGAGGAAGAAGACAATGTTTTGTTTAAACCTTTGCAACAATGTAAGGGAAGTAGTGATTTGAAATGTGAGGCTACTAAGCTTAAAAGAAACTTGATTCAAACTTAATTTAGCCATAAATTATTTTTATAGAAAATGAAGTGATTGAATCAAGCTTTTTCCATGCATGGTAGCATCATAATTCAAACTACTACTTTACTTGAATTGTCATAAAGATTTAAACAAAACTCTGTCTTCTTCTATTTTGTTTTTATCATCCTTGTAAATGTTTTCAGATAAAAATTCTGAGTCTCTTTTGCTCAAGCTGAGACTAAGAACAAATGAAAGAAGATTTGGAGAGATTGATGCATTTTAGGTCCTATAAGTTTAAAAATAAATGACGTTTGGTCAAAATTAATGATAAGGTTATGAATGATTTGTTTTTATAGTAGAGGCTACCCAATAGGGTTGCACAAAGGACTAGACAAGATTAGACTTTAGTCTAATCCAAAGTTTGGTCTCTTTCATAAAAATGATTAGCTTAAGCAACTTGTAGTCTGATCTGGTCCAATCATAAATTGAAGGTTAATAGAATCATGCTTGGTCCATAGGACTAGAAAATTGATCCCGATATTCCAATACTCACTTATCTTTTTTTTTTCTCATTTTACCTATATGAAAGGTAACAATTAAGATAATAAAAATATTTATAATCATAAAAAATTCATAACAATATATAACAACATAACAACAAAAAAATATTTCAATTACAATTTAAATTCTTTAAATTTATAACTTCAACGATAACAACAACATTCAACAAACTTCATAAACATGTCTAATATGCTCTCTCCAATTCTTATTATAAGACACTGTCAATTGTTTCAAGCATATTAAGAAAATTTAGTTTTTTTCTTGATATCATAAAAAAAATAAGAGGTACTTTCATTTTTATCATTAGCTTTAAATAATAACACAATTATATTAAATACCTTTATGATAATCAAAAAGAGGTAAGATTGAAAAAAGTGGTTTAATTGTTATAAGGTATCATATATTTTCAATCAAATATTATCTTTAAAAGGTGTTTTATAAATAAAACTGGAGGGAATACATTACAACAATAATTTAACAGCAAACTAAATTAAAATTATATTAAACAGAAGGGTGAAATGTAGATGAAGAAAATGTTGTGTTTAAACTTTAAACTATTTAAATATATTAAAAATAATTAAATTATATTAAAATAATTTCATAGGACTAGATCATACCAAATGTTTTGAGAGCTTGGTCTCATATCCGATCCAACTTAAGAAGTTAGTATATTTTTTTTTTGTCTCTTTAGTCCTTTAAACCAATTTTTTTATTGGACAGGACTGACCAAACTTGTTTGGATAGGACTGGACAATCAGACTTTTACACAACCTTACTATCTAGTACTTCTTAAAAAATAGTTAGTAATTAAATTTACTTTTACACGTGTTGAAGTGAAGTGCCACATGTCATTTTCAATCAAATTTGTGGGTTTCATTTAACGTCCGTCGAGTGAAATCAACAGAAGCGGATGTTTCGGTTTTAAAAATTGAAAATTTATTTTGCACTACTTCATAATATAAATTAGTTGATAATTAAATTTGTACTTTTATCCAAAAATTAAATTATGCATGAGTAAATGAATGTAAATACGACAAAAGTGCAGATGCTTACACGTGTTTAAGCAGTGGACACTAAAATATTTATTGTCTAGATTCTTCATGTGGAAAGATGGAGAAAATGCGGAAGGCAAGATCTGGTCTTGATTTTTTTTTTTTTTTGGATATTGTTCACTGCAAAATTTGATATTTTTGGCTGCTCTTGAATTATAATTGATATAATAGGCTCTATAATGTGATAAAAACTAGAATAAAGAAAGGCATTATACCAAAGAAGTTCGCACATGGGCGCATTGTTCCATATGAGGGTTGTTAAATCCGCGGTGAAAAAATCACCACTATGATGCTATTTTTTTTTTTTAAATGATCATATGTAGGTGATTCCTCAGATATTGGGAATTATATCTCCTCTTACTCATATAAAAGTATAATTAATCATCATCCTCTAATTCAATCCACTTCAATGAAATTCAATTTAATATGGAAGCCCAATTCATACAAACCAAACAAACAAATAAAAGGATGAATTTTATTTCCATTTCCAATTTCATCAATTATCAAAGTTTTATCAATGAACACTTATCCAAATGGTTAGGGACTCAGACACCTTAAATTGGGGTCACGTGTTCTAGTCTTAAAGTATGCAACAACGTAGTTGATCATGCTTTGCCAGTAATACCTATGAAACCCCTTCAAAGAGGCCTCCAAGTGTAAAAAAAAAAAAAGAGAAAGAAATTATTAAAGTTTCAGCGTATACCGAATGGAACCTTTACAACTGACGCATGTATTTCCTTTCTATGAAACAAGTTAAACCTAACTCTTGTCTCTTCATTTTTCATTCTTGGTAGTCAATGCATATTGTATTTCAATCTACTGCATGGATTTAGATCCCATGACTATGACAACTAAAGTCATTAAGTGACTTTACTCATGTGGCAAAGTTTAGGCTCTTTATTAAATCAATGGTTTGGATACTCTTATGGCAATCAAAATTAAGAAACACTCAATCCAAATCTATTCAAATCTCTTAAATAATATCATGAAATAAATCCCTATTGCATCTTTCTAATTTTATTTGAATACTCGATTCAATTCTCCTTTTATTCCATGTTTATGCTTCTTTTACTTGATCCAATTAGAATTAGCTTGCTTAAGTCATGTGTTATCCAGTCCAAGTCATAAAAGATCTGCTTTTTTTTTTTCCCCGGCTAATTTTTCCAATCAGACCTAACGCCCGTACTGACTCATATAACTCAACTTATATTCCTGACTCTACTAACTTAATTCATCAGTTTTGATTAATTGGGCAACAAACTAACTGATGCACGCCCTATATACGCCGGCATATTTTACAAGTCAAAATAAAGCTTCTTTATACACTCTGTTTCCTTTTCACAATTCAGCATATAACTAAAAGTTACAGAAAATTTCGAATATTTTTTTTTAAAAAAATAAAATCTCATCAACCCACTTTCTAATTTTCCCTATATTATTCGCCCACAGTGCATTTGCTTTCATCAAGATTAATGTGGATTGAAAAAGCTCACATGAATTCCAGTATCTACGATAACATAGATACTAGCAGCAACAAAAATGCCACTGAGAGCCATCCCCAATGTTCCCAAGAACCAATTGAGACACCACATCGCACTGTACTTCTTTGGTTTCTTATGCTTGAGCCACATGAAGCATGGGTACGCCAATGTCACTGGCAGAGCCACTCCTCCTACCAGGCCCGCCAAGCTTGACAGAAATGGAATCGCCACCCCAATAAAGAAGCACAGGAACCCACAAAACACCCTGAAAACTGACCGGAGCCACCACGGGCATGGCTTCTTCATTCTTTTCGTGTATTGTGATTCCATGTCGTCAAAAATCGGCATGCCATAGATTTGGAATGAGCACAGCCCGTTTACCACCACAAATAGACTAGTTAATCCCAGCACGAATCTTGATACGTCTCGAGAATGGAATTGGTATAGAGCTGTCAGCATTCCACCATTTGCTGGAATCTGTAAGAGTTTCAGTCAATCATGCATATTAGCATGGCAGTGGATCACAAAGAATTGAAATCACACACTTGTTCCCCAGACGATTGGACTCGTTTAGTTCAAATCCTCATATACATATCGATCTCATTGTGAAGTAACTTACGAACGCGAAAGGAGCAAGTGGTGAAGATTTTGTTATTTTTAAAAACGATTTCACACATGTCACCAATAGTTTATCCACTACAATATATAGGCGAAGGATCAAATAGTTAATTTATTTCTTTTTTCTCAAGTAATCGTATAAAGTAATGATTTTTTTTTTTAAATTCAAAAGTCAAAGTTCTTTTAAAAGACCAAAGTTTTTGCAAGTTACTACTAGCGATTATTTTCAAAGTAAAAGCTTTGGAAGAGCTCTGGATGATTTGTAATTTTAAGGAGTATGAAACAATAGTTTTGGGAAAAATTAATCGTAACTTTGAGATACACAAGTGATAATATAAACCCTTTAAAAGTTCTTTAAAATAATTATTATTTGATAATCAATATGGCTTTCTAAGTGAATTTTCTATTCATTATTTTATCATGAATTGTGGTGTTTGGAAGTGAGGATGATTATATTACCTGCTGACCATAGGCCCAATAGCCACCAATGGCCAAGGGGAAGAGACATGCAGCTATGATGGTGTAAGCAACCTTGACTCCTTTCCACATGGGCACATGAGAAGGATGTTTCTCGCTTGAGGGCATTGTAGCCTACAAATATGGAACAAAGACTTGCAAACTAAGTTGGTGGGCAAGTTTGAAAGAGGTATTGGCTGTTTAATTAAAAGTATAGAACTTTCAAACATTTAAGATTCCAAAAGAAAATCCCAGGGCAGCTTAGAATAAAAAAGTAAACAGAGAACAACTTTAATTTATAAATTATACTACTATTCTGAAACAGTTAGTGGTGCCAGGAGAGATTCATGCCATCCACACCTTTCAATGTTCTCTTTGGTGTGATAAAATTTCAATTCTATCTGAGATGTCATCCTAAAATATCTCTCCCTTGTTGAGATAAAATGCACTACAGTCAGAACTGCCCTGCTTTTTCTTCCTATTGTGCAGTTATTGTGGACTAATCCACTTGTGACTTAGAGGACAGAAGGAAGAAAAGTCATCGATGGTGAAATTTCTCAACTTGTAACTTTCAAAGCTTTATCCTGTTCTATTGTCAAAGCCCATCTTTATTTCATTGTCTCTTTATTTATGAATCCTCTGGTGCCTTCAATAACAGCAACTATTCAGTCACTCAATCCATTGAATCATACAACTTGTACTCCCCACATAAATCAAGTGCAAATAATTCTTTTAGTACAACTAAAAATCTTCGTTATCAAGTTTTAAAGATTTTACTAGCCTAGAATCTAATTGTCAAACAATTTAGCCAGAAAATTAACTCGAAATTGATCCCTAAGCGAATAGCAAGAACCACAGATTTCGCAGTGAAACCACAAAATTACGGCTATAAGGAATAGAAACAAAACATACCTGGATCTCGAGGATAAGATTATGGCCCCTGAAAGCAAAGGCGACGATGCCGAGGGCATTGAGGACACTAAAAGCATTCTCAACGTCATTCCCCGTCCTCACAGGGTTATACGACACCCCAGGAAGGCTACCCTTGGACACGGAGGCGGCCCAGATGGAGGTACAGTATACGACGGCGGTGACGGCGCCGATGAGAGAAACGCCGGCGATGGAATTCAAGTTTGGCAACTGAGAGAGCAACACAGCAGCACAGGTGAAGACAAGATACCATTCCACCGTGGTCATGGGATTGGCCGTGCAGTTGGCCCCACATATCACCTGATAGAACGTTCTGGCCGTTGATCCTCCTATGATGATCAGGGTCGTACACGTGCCCGCCGAGAGGTACATTATCGGAAATAACGCCATCAATTTTCCCAGTCTCTCACCTACATCATAATTGATAATACACACCCAAGTCAACTTCTAGGCTTTTACCATTACCAATTTACCGTAGTTGCTGCAATTTTAAACGATTTTCTAGTCGTATTAAACAACAACCATAAAAAATAAGAAAATACACAAAGATCCTTCAAACCAAAACAGAATAGATGAAAGTGGCTGCTGTTCATTCATGTGTCATCCCTTCTCGACAAGATTGTCTAACCGAAAAGTTTTAGATTTTAGTTATTAAAGGAGTATCGAAGAAGGGAATGAGTTCCAATGTATGATTACCGAAGGTGGCGAAGACGAGTTGAAGGTAGCGACTGTAACGAACTCCTTGTTCCACAGATTCATGAAGATGAACAAGCAACCACAGCGTGTAAAGCTGCCATACGAACGCCACCGTCAAGCTTATTATTCCCCAGCTCCTGCATCAAACAACAAACTAATAATGAATCACAAAGTTGAAACAAAAATCAAAACCGTGAATATGATCACTTGATGATACGTACCAACCCAGAATAGTGAAAGCCACGGGTAGCACCAGCGCCTGAATACCGATCCCAGAGCAGAGAGTATGAAAAGCGGCGTAAAACTTGTTCCCATTTCTGGACTCTGTGATGGGAAGCCATGCTTCCTGAGGATCAAGCTTCGTGAACCTCAAGGCCTTCCTCATGGGGCTTCCCAGAGGAGTGATGAACCTCGGCGTGAGACTGGACACGGACAGCCTTGGGGTTCTGGGCGTCCTGGGAGTCTTGGGAGTCTTGCTCACGTGATGATCACGTGCATGGGGATGGGGAGGAGCTTCTTCTCCGTTCTGAGGATGAAGAAGAGGGGACCTTGAGAGTGAAGGAGAGTGAAACTGAGAAGGAGGACAGGACACGGGTGGCGGAGATGACACTGTAGGTGTCCCCATGACGGAAGCTGTTCTTGGCGTTATAGGCGCAGACCATATTTCCTTTGATTCTGCCATTCTTCTTCTTCTTCTTCTCTCTCTCTCTCTCTGTGTGCTGCACTTGTGAGAAAGTCTGAGTTTGTGTGTGAGCCTGTGAGTATATATAAGGGCTAGCTTGTGAAGAAGATATCAGATATGCAAGGGCAAGTGGGCATACATATAGTTGGAGACGCGACTCCAATTATTAATTGAAGTGTGACAAAATAGTTGATGCCTTAAAGTAATCGGATTCATCGGTTGGTGGAGAACAGTATACTCATTATTTATTGCAATGGGTGACCACGGGCAACATTGGCTGCTAATGTGTCCTACCTGTCACTCATTATGATTATTAATTATTAATTTATAGTAATTCTTGATTGGTCTTAGCTGTTTCGATAAATTTGTGATTACTTAATTTAGTTTTAAGTCTGTAATTACTTGTGTGATACACACACATGTACCCTTTTGGTCAAAAGTAGTTATACTTTGTATTAAAAAAGTAGATATACTATATAGTTTGAAAAAAAAAAAAAGAGGCTTAGTAATTAGTATGGGGCGTAGTGAATTAATTGAAATTCATAGAAACAACATTAAAAGAGTTTAAGTTTTATTCATTTGGTGTTTGATCTCTAATGTGGCTTTAAATCATTTGAAGTTCTGGAATTGATGAATTTAAAAGAATTTTTCTTATTTAGTATTCTCACTCATTTATTATTTTTATAAAATATAAACTATTTTATTTTTTTTAAAAATAAAATTTTACAAAAATTCACCAATCCCAATTTTAAAGAATTTAAATCACTCTAACATTGTATGAAATCAAACAGATTTTATTGGTTTTTAAGGTTTTACAAAGATAGCTAGGAATGAGAGAATAATATTGTTGTATTTATAAAAGTGGTGAGTGTGTTTTTTCTGGTTGATTGAAACAAACATTAAAAAAAGGAATTGAAGGAATGAATTATTTGTAAAAGCATTTAAGGACAGTAGTCAATAAGATGATTGTTTTTTAATAAAAAAGAAATGATATCTTTATAACACCTTTTTGAACGTTTTGCTGAGAGGAGCAATTTTTATGAGGAAACAAGTCTTGGTCAGCATTTTGCGCCTTATGGGAATGAGAGGTTCAACTCCCAACAACCCTGAGAGGTGAAAGAAGAGAAAGTACATAAAAAGGAAAAGACAAAGTCATCATCATTATTATTAAACTAAAATAAGTGGATATACGTATACATACGCACATATTGAATTTGAGTCTGGTCAATTAGGGCGTCCATAACCGTATGTCCAAAATGTTCGCACGATATAGTGGGATTGTTCCAACCTTGCAGTGCATGAATTATGGATCAAGTGTAAATTATTAAGATATTTTTTTGGAAAATAATTTTAATAAAAAATCTTATACATATGTTAAGTAAATTTTAATTATTTTTATCGAAATGACCTCCACTGAATTTTCTCAGTTAAAAAGTGTGCACTTATTGAGACATTTGGATTGCAATTCAATGTTCTTCTTCATGGGAAAGCAACCGGTGCGTACTTTTCCGTTTAATAATTCAACATTTCCAACTAACGTTATGTTTATATGAACGGATGAATTACATATGATTTGTGTCATGCTTAGAATTTTCGAGTTCCAGTTATGTATGAAAGGCAGCTTACTTTTATTTCCGTTCATAAAGGAAAAGAGACCCGATTAGGATCTGTTATTACAGATACGAATTTGACGGATAGCTAAAGCGTCGTTTTCCAAGTCCGGGAGCTTCTTTTAATCATGTGGTGGATTATTCAAGCCAGGCACACCTCACCCATGGAGATAGCAAAAGATGCTAAGAAGTTATACTCTTTTTGTTAAAAAATATTTTTTTAAAATATTAAATATTAAAAATATAAAATATTTTTAATTTTTTAAAGTATAATCATTAATTTTTTAAAAAAGTATCTATATTGATAATAAATTTATATTTATTGTAGGGCATTTGATAACAGTGAATATGAAAAGATAAAATTAATTTAAAATTTATATTCATTCATACTTTCTATTATTCGATTAAAATTATTTTATATTTTTTAACACAATAAGTAATATATTTATTTCTTTCTCAATATATGTGATGATTAACCTCAACTTGCACTCTCTTTACTCTCTTTACATGAGGGTGTGAGTCAACCCGATCAAATAACTATTTGCATTCACAAAAATGGTATCTCGTAATAACAAAGTCACTTTTCTTTTATTGATTTATAATCTTTCTGATTGATTTTAATTGGAATAATAGAAAGTATGAATATCTGACAATTAAAGGGGATGACTTATCATTATTCATTCTAATGAAATAGTAAAAAAAAATGTTCTACTTTCTAGCCAAAATTACCACTTTCAAATTCATTAAAATGATAACGATAATTTATCAGAATTCAAAATTCCATTTTCTAATAAAATTTTATGATTTCTTATTTTATTACAAATATTAACAATATCACTGCTAGTATAGGGTAAACATCTAGTTTAATTTTTCAAAAACCATGCTCTCAAACTATATTTAATTCACTAACCATAGTTGATATGCTAGCTGACTTTTTAAATGTTTTCACGCACTCATTTCATTTAAAATTATAAATTATTTTTAACAAATTTACACCTTCTCATAACTAATTAGTTAATAACCTCTAGAATTACACATTTTTTAATGTTTGTTCTTATTTAATAGGATGTCACAATTAAACAAAATTATCAATTAAACTCTTTAATTAAGGATATTCTTAAGAAAATCTTATTTTGAAAGATAAAAAAAGTTTTATAAGTTTTTTTTAAATGTAATATTAAATAAATGCCATATAATTCAGGAGGGAGAAAGTGAAATTAAAAAAACATATAGTATACACTCGTTACGTCTTTTTACATAAAAATAAAAATATAAGAATAATCTTTGAAACGACGGTTGAGATTAATAGATTCTAACTACTGAAAGAATGACTGAGGTTAAAATTTAAAGGGAAAGGGAAACCCAACACTCTGGCTATAAAGAGGAAATGCCTCGAATTGCAGTCCAAAATATATTCGATTTTTTAATTTAAAATAAAGATGTCTATTTTTTTTTATTCTAAAAAGTTTGACTCGATTATAATTGTTGAACCGGGGAACCTGCTAGTACGATCTTAAATGCTTCCAAATCCAATTCAGTTAAAATCGATAATAAGTCAAATATCACCCTCCTGTATGCCGATTGGTCTAATTTCAAACGCATTAATAAATTAAAAAAAATAAAACATGTAATTTAGTCATGAAAATATGAACAGCTCCTCTTCTAAATTTCATTACCGAACTTGGTCGTCAATATGAAGTTCTTTTACTAAATCAGATGTAATACTAATTGTTAATTAAATGGTACCTCTTTGAAAAGAAAAAAAACATAAAGAAAAAGGTCAACACAAGGAACCTCTGTTCAAACATATATTCAAACATATACTTCCTAGTTCCTACACTTATACATGCAGATCATTTATTTATTGGACATGCTCCTTACAATTATTTATAAATTATTTTTAATATATTTCATTAAAATCAAGAGGCCCCCACTATCATGTAATTTGACATTTTGGCTCCCCAAGTTGGTTATATATCCGTCCTTGCATTAACTTTACTTGAAAATTTAATAAATTTTTAATTTTACTCTTATTAAATATATATATTTTAAAAATAAAATAATTTAGCATTTAATAATTTTTTTAAGATTTAATAAGGATAAAATAGTAAAGATGCATGGATATAATAAATATTAAAATACCTTATAAATAAAATCAAAATAAAATAATCTTTGTCTACTCCATGAACAAAGCTAAAGGAGTATTAGCGCACGAACAAAATTACACTGCTAAAGAATAAAGACATTACAAGACTCGCAATTCAAGCTTTTTTTATTTTTTTTGGTATAACACGTCACGAATAAAGATATAACCAAAAAAAAAAAACGAGGCTAAAACTAGAAAGACCTTCAACCTATAAGTACAGCCGCCCAGTTAATCAACAAAAAATATAGGGCATGTTTAAAATTATTTTTATTTTATTATTTTAAGAATTGGTGTTTTTTATAGCATATTTTAAGAATTAAAAAATTATAAAAATAATTATTTTTTTATTTCTCTTCATTCTCTAGAACAATAATTCTAGAATATTTAAAAAATATTTTTTTTATTTTTTAAAATAATATTTTATTTTTTTATTCTTCAAAGCATTTTTTGAAAGCATGCTAGCAAATAAATTTTTTTATACTGAAAAATAAAGAACTGTCCTTAAAATAAGTTGTCAAACAGCCACATATTTATTTATTTTTATACAAAAAGTGTATGTTGAATAATTCTCTCCTGTTCTGGTTTTTCTTGGGTTTGACAAGTTAGTAACACAAATTTTTTTTGGTCAACATCAATGAAATAATGGAGGCACAGGTGGGAGAGAATTTGATTCATGAAGGAAAAATATTAGATATCGCCACAGTGTTGCACCATTTATAGAGAGTTTACATCAAATAAATTAAAAATAATTTCTGTTCATACATACTCTCTTTTTTATTAAAATATTATTATTTTTCCATTTTTTTTTATTGAAGAGAGTTGAATGACAAGACATTTTGAGGATATATAGTAATTTCATTTTTCACGAGTTGATTGAAACTTGAGGTCATAAATATGATTTTTGGACGAATTGAAGAAGTATTGAAGTGTATGTAACGGGGGTTTAATGATAGAAGGTGAGTTTAATTATAAAAAATTACGAAACTAAAGAATTTCATGAAACTTGAAGCGGGGAAATTCCATATGTTCTGGAAGCTTAAACACAAATAAAAGGGAAAATTACAATTAGGTTCTAAATAAAAAATTAATTATTTTTTCAGTTCATTTATAAGTCAAACTTCTATATTTACATGTTAAATTTTAGTATTTATAAGTGGATGGAACTTGCAAGTAATTAATTTTTCTATACGGTAGTTGTCATTTTTCCATGAGAAAATTTCTTATATTTCGTACTCTTCAAATTTGGAGATCGGAATAAGGCAAACGCTGTTGACAGATCAACAAGTCCTTCATGCTTATCACTGAGCTTTACATAGGTTTTTTTGTTTGACCAGCAGTTTCACAAAGTTCATTTAAAAATATAACAAGCAGGGCATTTTTCGTTATCGGGTCATGATTAAATTCTTTGAATGTATAATCAAAATTTGAAAGTTACCGACAAAACTGGTTTTGGTCGCCATGGTTTGCGCCCCTTTTCACACGTGTTTCTACTATCCATTTGCAATAAGGAAATACATAAGTAGGTTTAACACTTAACATCACGTCTTTACACAAAACTTAAGTTGAGTTTATAAATTCTTTCACTTATATATTCCTTTTTTTTTTCAACCCAACCTTATCCAATAAAAAACTACCCTGCACAACCAATAAAAATTAAGTCTAATAGAAAAGATTGGTCTCTCATAACATAATGAATTAATATTTAAATTCTCACTAAAAGAGAAGTGTTTACATTTAATATCTGACTGTATGTCGAATAAAATTACAACTGTGTTCAATAAAAAAAGAAAGAAAGAAAAAAGAAACTACCCCACATTAAGCAAGAGGGTATTCAGCTAGATCCAATACCAGTAAGTGAACTGACACCATATTTTAATTTAAAATCTTAAAGTATGGATGAAAAAGTATGTTTGATGCTCTAACTGGGCGATCCCAAAAAAAGGAATGGATGTATAAATAAGCTCAAACACTATATCTTAATCTACAACTTTAAGACATCATGGATCCTCCCACTTCATTAAGACAAATTCTCTAGATGTGAGGCATCCCATATCAAGTTAAGTGTATTAGCACTTGGCATCGCAATTCCCAACAATTATAAAGTATAATATCAAATAGCATGACATACTGTGTATACATGTTTTCAAATATTGTCAAATACTGTGTGTGCATGTATGCGAGTAATTTATGATAGTTATATAAATTAGAACTGAGACTTCTTGAATTTCAATGCTTCAAAGCGCGCAGCGAGTTCATCATAATCCGGCAATTTGGGGTGAACACGAGCATTTCCATCCCGAGATGAAGGTGCTGGTGGCGGGGGCCGGTTAGGCGGCGGCAAAACGCCATGAGGTTCTTCTTCCTTTTCAATCTCTTCGTCACAATCTGATTCATCAAATTTAATATCCGAATGCGCAGAAGTTGGATTGTAGCTGTATCTCCTATAACCCTTTTCACAATTCACGTCTACGTGATCAGACCTTGGTAAGCTACGCGACTTGTGCATTGTCTCTTGGGTTTTCACTTGACGATCCATCCTGTGGGTGTTATTTGCAGGACCATTATTTGATTGGAAGAACACTGAATCAATTCCTGAGTTATTCAACTTATCATCGTAAATAGATCGTTGAGTAGCTTCTTCCTTCTTAGCCATATAAGCAGCAACTTCTGCAGCAGCTATTGCTTTCATGGCTGATTCAGCTGCTGCCTCAGCAGCAGACTTCGAGTCTTCAAACTGCACGTTGCCACCCTGGCCGCTACAGCCTGCTAAACTAATGGATGAAACGAAAGTAAATAACTACATAATATAAATACTTCACAGGTACACAATCGATCTAACTAAATGCATAAACTTGTGTGTTACTTGGAAGTGGGTTTGTTGGTCTCCCTGAATTGAGTAGTTGTGGAAGGCTTGACGGGTAAGTTGCTGGCACTGACAAAAGTGTTTCGTCCTTCCTGATGATGAAAGATAAGAACCAAATTTTTAACAGAAATATGAGGGGAAAAACCAAAAAGGAAAGAGAGACAGATTGCATACTATTAGCTCTTCTGGTGGCTTGAGAAGTTCTTTCTCAGATTCTGTTGTATCCCATTCAACCTGATATTCCTTAGCTATTTCCTTCATCACTTTCAACTTTGCTTCCCCGGGAGGTGTTCGCACCGAGAGCTTGTCAATTAGCTGATAGTCATTGCAATTAGCATGTTCTTAATGAGTTCTTGGAGAAATAAACGAAGTTGGAAGCATATGAAGTTCTGAATGAGTTTTGAGAAACATATGAAGCTGGAAGCACCAAACTGAAGAATAGTAAATTACTGAGAACTCTCAAGACCAACGCAATCCTTCCTCTGTCTATTTACAAACCTCTCAGGAGTTTTGTTGAAATTTCAAGCGAAGTCCACAAATGTACTCCGAGAAAACTTACCAGGCGATTTACACCACAGCTTGGTCTCAGATCAGTAGCAGCATACAAAGTCTCTGCCATACTTCTTCTGAAAGATATCTTTAAGTGCCGAAAGCTCTGGAATTTCTGAGCACCTAGGGGCTGCAAATATTAGGCTAGCAATCCCTTCTTTCAGATCTGCAGGGCATTCCCTGTAATAAGTTGGATTGGAATCAAAATTTCACATATGCTAATTTTACAATAAACAAAAAGAATTTGCTTACTTTTACCTTTGTTTTGCAATGATTGAAAGTCTAGCCACAACTAACTCACAAAAGAGTTCAACGAACTCATTTGCAGCCAAAATATTTTGCTCTCTCATCACGTGCTCAACCTGTAAATTGAGTTCGTGTCTTTAGACTGATATCACAAAGTAATCATGCCAAAAGCAGAGCCGTGTTATCAAAAAAGACCATATTAAGTAGAAAAAATGAGTCAGTAAAGATATATTTACAACTTCTTGTACAATCCATCTAAATACATTCACCTCGTACTTAACAGTGTCAAATATGTCATGAACCCACTTTTTCCATAACAGAGGAGTCATCCTTTTGAAGCAATATATCAGATGATGTTAGAACACTAGGAGCTCTGGTACATATGCATCCACATGTATTATTGAAATTAAATCAACACCGACCCAACACCTCCTTACTCCCTATTGTATAATCTAATGTTTGCTAGCATATTTTCCCCAAATCCATTCAATTAACGACAATCGTCTAATGCTTGCCAGAAAAGCACAATAAGATAATAGTTTAAACTGTGACTGAGAAACTCTTTGTTCTTGGATTGATTTAAGAAGTGAACAATATTAAGCTGACCATAACAAATGGTGTACTCATTCCAAAACACGCAATATGGGTAGCAACTAACAGGCATTGAAAATATGATAAACCCACCTAGCAATCAACAGTATCAAATTGGTAACAGAGTGACCATCCTTTTAAAGCAAAATAACAGATTATATTTCACTGGGAGTTCTGAATCAAATAGCCAATCACACTTGGGGTAAAAAATCTCCACTTGAACTTTAAAAGAAAAGGGAGAGCAGAAATTTGAGAGATAATGTATCAGCTATGGGTGTTGTGAACGATAACGAAAATTACCCTGATACGAGCAGTGGCATCTTGACCAGACTGGAGAAGCAACGCAATGTCTCGCCTCATCTGCCTCACCACCACCTCTCTCTTGTTCTTCAGCAACTTTATCCTGGCCACCGCCAACTTTGCCGCCGTTTTGCTGTTTTCACCAATCCATCACTTAATTCCGTAATCAAACGAGAAGCATAACTAGAATTTCTCGACTGAGGAGAATGGAAGGGAAGGAGGGAACAAGATTTTCCTTTAAATTTCCGAGATCAACCACCCCGGTTTGATTTTGCCGAGAAAATGTGACGAAAAAACTGATAATAATAAACAACTGGACTCATTCGGCCTTTCAAGAAATGTGAGAGAAAAGTACCATTTGGAGGAGCTGAAGCCTCGGCGGAGAAGAGAGATAAAGAGCGCATGAGCTTCTTGGTGTTGGCTGTGGCTGCGTCTGCGACAGTCATGGGTGCGAGACGGAGAGAGACAGCGAGTGAGGTTTGAGGTTTAAAAGGGAGGGAGGAAGGGAAGAAGGCGAGTAACGGTTCAATGAAAGAAGGTTACAAAAGTTTCCCTTTTCCTTCGTTGATGGGGAGATCCCACGGCCCCACTCTCGCGCTCTGCTGTAATGTTGTGTAATGGCTCAGCATTGGGAAAATTTAGCCGTTAGTGGGTTTGACACGTGGACAATGAAGCTTCGATGAGGGGAACGGAATCCTATGCAGCAGGGATCACCAAGGGTTACACAATTTGACCGCGAGGTTGATTGTCAGGACACGTTTTAGATCTTGTGTGACGAGCATGCTCATACTGGTTAATATTAATATATATATATATATATATAAAAAGCAATAAATTTAATTTAATCATATCTCATGTGGTATAATAATAATAATTTAATTTAATTTAATAGTTATCAATAATTTTATCATATGATACTTAAAAGGTATTAAATTTTAGATTTTTAAGAGAAACATATATTAATAATTTTTAAGTATTGTTAAAATCAAATGGCTATAATTAAAATACTCATTGAGTAAGTGTATATAGGATACTCATTGAATCCAAATTTGTTTGAGAGCTGAAAATATTTTTTTATATTTTTTATTAACAATCTTTATAATTATTGTTTCATAATTTTTTTAAAAAATATTAAATACATTCTTTGTTAAAAAAGTGAGGAATTATTAACTGAATCTCATCTTTCAATAAAAGAGTTAGTTGTCTTCAAATTAATATCATCTTTTCATCTTTTTTTTTATTTAATAGAGCATTTTACTTTAAAATGAATATAAATAATTTATTTATTGACACTTTTAAAAAAAATACATTAACTGCATTTTTGAAATATTAAAAATATTTTATATTTTTTAACATTTAACATTTTAAAAATTACTTACATTTTATAACGGATGGAGTATTAATGTTATTTTTTATTCAAACATCATATTTTAAATTTATTTTATTCTTGTTTACTAAATTGAATCCAAATCATTGAAAATAATTTTTTTAGTGCAACTGATAATCTAGATCGCGTCGCACGTCTCCTCATTTGAAATGAATCGTTTCAATATTAGCATGACACTATGTTGGTCTAGTGTGTGTGTGTGTGTGGATATAAATTTAGGATTTGTTAGGTGACTACAAAAGGTGTGGATGGAATTGGAAAGTATAAATCAATTGATGTAATCTCGACATAGAAAGGAATCACAATAC
>NW_026557048.1:0-28629 GCF_029017545.1 Prosopis cineraria | reverse complement strand
TCAAAATTAGTAAAAAGAACTAATTTAAGTGTTTTAATATAAAAATTAATACAACCAAGTTGACGATAAGATTAGATAGGGTTGGGTGTTGGTGCTTATCATAATGATGAACATTACGTAGAGATTTGAATAATTCAAATCGATTTATATGATTGCTACTTAAAATTGTGTATTTTTAAATTTTCAATAATATTTTTATTTTGTTATAGAATGATAGGCATAAAATTATGTTTATTTTAAATTCTGCAATGAAAAAAAACTAGTAAAAGTATAAACTTAAATAATAATAGTAATAAATATATAAACAGACCAATTTAATTTGCATAGTCTAGAGTTGGTTCCTATCACTTGATGATGATGAGCAATGAAACTCAATCCCAATTAGAAACGTATAATGCACAGCAAAAAACAAAAAACAAACCAAACTACCATTGGACCGTAATCCGATATGATTGATAAGTTATACAACTTTTATATAAAATAAAATAATTTAATTAAAATTAGTTATTAGTTAATATTTTAAAATTCTAAAACTATGTTTAATTAATGAAGCTGATTAATTACATGGAGTTTTTTACTTAGTTATGATGTTATTTAATTAGTAATGAAAATTAAAGCAAAAAAAGATTAATATTATTTCGAACAGAAATATATTAAAGAATATATAAAAGTTTCTAATAAAAAGAGGAGGAGTAAATATTACTCCATGTTATACTTCCTCAGTCTCTCCAATTCCAAATATGGTTCTATTCTACCTCCCTCCCTGATTGATAGTAGATACTAGGAAAATTTGGTTTTATTTATAATATTTTAAAAAATGGTAATTGTATTTGTTCCCTGTTTCCATCCTTATTTATTGATGCATTGAAATCAAAAATTAAATTGGCTAAATCTAGCATGTAAGGATTTGGTTTATACTTTATAAGCTTGTACGTTCAAATCTTGTCGCTAATACGATGATTTTATTAATAGGTAATATCTAAGTATTTTTATAAGTGTTTCTTTGAATTTAGAGACATGTCTTAATCCTGACTAGTACTTGAAAGCCAAATCACCTAAACTCTTATTTATAAAAAAATTATAATTAACATGTAATAATGCTCATCACCTTCGTGATATGAGATGAGCAATTCCTCTCTCTCTCTCTATCTCTCTCTCTCTCTCTCTCTATGTAAGAATAATAATATGAACTAATTAAAGTGGGTTGGGTCTAGCTGGTCGAAAGGGTTAATCTTTCACAACTTAATGAACCAATATTTGAATCTCTATTTAAATAGTGATCATATTTAATATACAATCATATCTTGAATTAGATTACACCAATGCTCAATAAAAAATAGGTTAAATTATACATTATGCCCCTGAACTTTGAATCATGTACATATAACACTCTTAACTTTTGGAACTTACAATGAACCCTTCAACTCTTATATTTATTCACATAATTCTATACGATTAACTTTATACATTAATTATCTACATATAACTTAAAATTTAGGGAAGTTATCTGTATATCAATCAAAGTTTGTGGGCTTAAATGCATATAAAAATAAAATTTAAGAAAGTATATAATTAATGATTAGGGTTATTTATATAAATTTAAAAGCTTAATGAGTTTTATTATTAAGTTTTAAAGGTTAAAGGATCCTCCACACAAGCTGATCTTCATGACTAGAGACTATCTCCTTACCAGGCTGAATGTGACTTTATGTTACACTTCCAAGGATATCATTAAGTGTGCAGATTTTTTGGCTAAATAGGGATATGGTCGAGCTTGTGAGACTATTCCCATACCATCCGTTCCAAGGGGATGTGTTGAGTTTATTCGAGAAGATCAGGGACGATTAATTCGCATGAATCAGTGTCGAGGAGTATCTTCTCATGTTGAGTTTCTGTAGATGTAATTTTCTCTTTCAAGTTTAGGCTTGCCAGTTATAATAATAATAATAAAAAATTAAGGGAGTTGTTTATATATGATTCAAAGTTTAAGGGAATTGTGTGTGATTTAACCTAAAGAATGATAATAATTAACATGAATTTTGGCAAAGTTGGATTCCATGACTAATGGGTCCCTCATGCTACGTAATCAGGTCATAATCCTTTAATATTATATTTCCCACTAAAAAAAAGTAAAACGATGGCGATCATTTCGTCACTTTACGTGATTAATAATTTAATAATTTAATAATTATTATTAAATTATAAATAATTGCAAATTGCACTACTCATCTCACGGGTTCTAATTTGACCTATGGTCATCCTTACGTAATGATTATGAAATACGAGCCCCTTTATTTAAGATTAAAAATAAATAATTTTTTTATAATTTAGAGATTATATAAAAAAGTGATTTTTTCAGAGAATTTGGAATAATAAAAAATATCATGTGTTCGTTACCATTATAAAAAAATCACTTTTAACTTGTTTAGATAAAAGAATATAAAAATATTTTATTTACCAAATTACAATAATGGACATGAAAAAACACTTTCTAAAAATCTTTCTAGTAACATAAGAAGCATTCAAAGAGAAAGGTTATGGTGAAGATTTTTAAGGCATGTCAATTCATCTACCTTCAATGAAATCATAGACATATACAACATTTGGAACAAATGAATGTGAAAGGAATTGAGATGGAAAATGGTGGGCTTTCTACCTATCATATCTTAGTGAGACTATCAGAAAGCACGAAGGCTCGTCCATCAATGATTACATGGAAAATGAGGATTTTCAGAGGAAAACTCATATTCTGGTTCTATCTCTTTCTATAATGCCCAAAATATAGATTTATATGCAAAGTAAAACGTTGGGCCAAAGATGAACATACTCAACCAATTCTATTACGAATCATGGATTGGTCAGTTAATTGCAAAGGTTTGGAGAGAAGAGATTGAAAATCCATATTCAACGATGGGAAGAGATTACAAAAAGAGAAGAGAGGTAGAAGGTGAGTTTCAGAGGTGGTGGAGGGTGGCGATGCTTGTTGCTGGTGTCAGAATTGATGGAGGATGATGAGTTCTTGAGAGGGTGTGAGAGAGATAAGGATAGAGCATGACACATAAGGTGTAAAATGAATTGGGCAATTTTGTCCAAAACATGTTAATAGCACCATCTTCTGTGTTTTCATCCTCTTTCTCTCTCATCTACTGCTTGCATTATTCAGAGAAGCTAATGATAGTAGCTTAGAAAAATAATTTGAAAATAGCCTTTTTCAGACTTTGCTTTTTTAAAAAATTTTAAATAAACAACTAACAAATTTTGAAAAGTGATTTTTTTTAATGAAAAAAGGCGATTTTCCCCAAACCTAAACAAACGCCCCACATATCGCACATGAAAATTCTTAGTTTTTGTCTGACTCAAACTCTTCATCCAGTTTTTTGGCCAAAAAACCTCTTCATCCCGTTGTAATTGTAATAAAATATAAAATGCGTGTTCTTTTTTAATTTAATATGATTTAGAATTAAAATATTTAATTTACAATATATTTTATTACAAGTAAATAAAAAATAAAGTCCATGATCAAATATTTAGATAGGAATAATTAATATTCATTGTAAAACAATATGTATGTGTTGAAAATGTCAGGGAAAATATATATATATATATATATGTAAGAAACTATATAATTGAAAATAATTCAAACGCGTAAAGCCCCTTTTGTTTGCATGAAAAGATGAAAATCAAACGGAATAAAATGGCAAGGAATGAGATATTAATTACTGTAAATTTGTTTGATAAATATAGGGACGAAATTTATTTGTTATATTTACTTAATTAAAAATAAAAAAGATCAATGTACCCTCATCAGCTAAAGAAAAATCGACTAAAACCAACATCAACCTTTTAGAATTTTTATATTATCTTTTGAAAATTTTAATTGTGACTTTTAGGATTTTTAATTATACATGCATGATGATATTTTTAGTAATTTACGTTTCTTAAAAAAAGCCATAATGTCAAGACTAGAACCTTCAAAAAGATGGTGATCATTTTGTACGCAAAGAAAATAATTTTCAATCACTTTATCTTTTGTCATGACTATTAATAAAAGTTAAGATCAATCATTAAGTTGTGTTAAATTGTATTGTTACATGTGAATTGTATTGTTAAAACTAGTTTTTACCTCATTATTGATGATAACGATCTTGAAAAAATGTACTCCTTCTATTCAAACATACAATGTATTTTAATTAAATTTCATCCTCAATAAAAATAGTTATTTGTTTTTAAATTAATCTTATCTTTTTACATTTATCTCTATTTAATAAATTACTTTATCCTATAATAAATATAAAGTGATTTATTTAATTGAGGTGCTTTTAAAAAAAGACAATAATTACAACTTAAAAGATTAAAAATATTTTATATTTTTACATGCAACCTCTCAAAAAATGCCTTATACTTTTTAAGAAGGGAGTAAAAATTAATGTGGTGTATCCAAAAATATTTTGAAATCTGCATGAAAGATGAGGGAAGTTTTTAATGATAACATTATAAAATTATGATTTTAAGTAAAATTACTTAAAATTATAAACTTACATAAATTATTGAAGTTGTCTTTAAAATAATACTATTTTTTATATTTATTCTTATTCAATAGAATATGCCACCTAAAACTAGATGATTGAGTGATTTATTATTAAAAATAGGTTAAAAAACTAATTATAAATTAAAAAACAAAAATGTATTATATTTTTTTAACAGAAACAATACTTATTTTTATATGCTGTTTTTCTTACAACTATGTCTTTTTATTAGGAATCGCATGTTATACTTTTATTTTTCATTACTATTTAAAATTATAAAATATCATGTAAAATTAAAATAAAATATAAAAATAAAAGAAAACAAGAAAGGTCTGATGTTCGACGACAAATATCTGAGAATATAGATATAGAAAAGAAAATTACAAATTAAATACTGTTTATTAGAGGGAAAATGATAATTATGAACTAATGAGAACATTAATGACAATTACTTATTTTAAATTATTAAAATTTCAATAACAAATGATGATCTTTACTTGCAATTAGAAAAAATATGAATAGTTAATTGAAAAATCAACACAATATATTTGAGATTATTTATAACTTTAATTGAAAACTTATGAGAGTAAGTTGTAAATCTCAATTTTTAATTGCTAATATACAAATAAACAATGCACTTGGAAAATCAAGAAAGTAAATTTAAAATTATTTGTAATGTTGATTGAGAAATTATTAGAGTCAATTGTGAATCGTAAGTCAATCATTAGTAATTTTTTTACTCTCAATATATAAATATATAAATCA
This sequence comes from Prosopis cineraria, assembly GCF_029017545.1. Taxonomy (NCBI): domain Eukaryota; kingdom Viridiplantae; phylum Streptophyta; class Magnoliopsida; order Fabales; family Fabaceae; genus Prosopis; species Prosopis cineraria. The sequence goes on along the minus strand of NW_026557048.1, from coordinate 23,338 downwards.
CTTAAAAAATTTACAAAATATAGTTAGAATTGAAAATTTATGAAAATCAATTATGAATTGCAAGTAATGTTTTAAAAGCCGGGATAGGATATTGAGCAGTAAATATTAACAGATTATGATTTTTATGGTTCAACTTATTAAATCAATGGTTGAACCGATAATATAATTATTAAATATAAAATAATTATATATATAATATCTATAAGAAATAAAATATTGAATTGTTAAATAATTTTTAAAAAAATAGTTCAATTTCACACTATGGTTCAATGAATCATGATAAATTATTATAGTTAAAATTTTAATTTTTTAAAAAATAAAATAATACATTCAACTTTGAATCTCGAACAAGATAACGAAGACACATGCTCTGACAAACTGACCAAAAACAAATTTCAATCTCCCACCATCACACTTTTGAATCGTGAGTGAAAAGTGAAAAATCCTCTTTCATCCTATTCATTGTTTCATTATTTTTTTAAAAGAATTATAATTAAGTCTTGCATAAAAAAATTAATTATTATAAATTTATTAATAATTAAATTAAAATATATTAATAATATAATTAATTTTAATACAATTTAATTTAATTATTAATAAAATTTATAATAATTAATTTTTTATGCGAAATTTTAATATAATTCCTCCTATTTCTTTTTGCAATTAGCTAGCCTCCTCATCTATTTTCATTTACATTTGTTCTCTTTCTCTTCTCATCTTTTTATTTTCGCCATCGGGATCAGCGTCACGTGTGTTCTTTTTTCAACATTGTCCTTTTCTCATCATAGATCCATATCAAGTTTTTTTTTCCCTTTATTTAAAAAATATATTTATTTTTTTTCTCCTTTCATTCTTTTCATCTAGTTTTCCTTCTTTTCCTTTTCTTCCTCTGTTTTCTGGGCCATCCGGTTTTCTTCCACCGACTTCAATTCGCGCTTCAAAAATCATTTCAAACAGCTCAACTCAGTTCAACTCTTTAAATGATCAAAAGCTAAAAATGAGTTAGTAAGGTGGTAAGGCGATCGTCAGACTCATTTGGGTTCTAAATCACCAATTGCAAATTAATTATTTACAATTTTTTACTATTACTTAAAAAATTAACAAAAGATATTCAAAAATTTTTACGACATTAGTTGAGAATTTATAAAAACTTATTATGAATTTCAAGCCAATCAATAAAAAATAATTTATTGCTACCAGTCAATAAAAAATAATTTGTTGCTAGTAAAAACTATAGTCTATTATCAAGATTTTAATAATTTAAAGTTTATAATTATCATTAATATTTTTATAGAGTCTTTAGTTGTCATTTTTCCTTTATTAAATACTGTTATTCATCAATTAACATCAACTTTTAAAAATATAATAGATAAATATAACAAGTATATTACCCTTGAGTTCCACCACGTGATGTTATTTTTGCAAATTCTTTTTAAGTGTTAAATAGCAGCAATTAGTACACATTATATATGAGTTAAACAATAAAAAGTTATAACTACATGATCGGTGATTAATATTTAAAAACCACAACAAATAAAAAGGTGCAGTGACAAATTTTAAATACAGATATGCAACAATTTATTACACTAAATATAGCAGATAGATAAATTGTAAACACGGATAGAGGATAAATACAACAATTCGTTACACTAAATAAACAAAGATAAATAAAAATAAAACCCAAAAAAAAAGTACAATACCTTAGGGGATAGATGATTGCCACAAACAGTTAGATCATTGAAAAATGAAAATCTTCTTCTTGTGCACAACGTTTGCAGTAACATTTGTGAGCTTACCACTTATATTAAGAATTAACATCTTCAATCTTTTCCTACTTTTGCACTCAAAAGACGTCAACATATAATTTGCCATATTTAAAGACATGTCTTGGCTGATAAGTATAGTCCAGAATTAAGCAAGCTTTAACCCTAGCTTTTTTGTTTATAATCATAGTAAAGGACAATAAAATAAAAAAATTGTCTTTCACAGAGGATAAATGGAAGTTGAGAGTCAATAAAGGGTAAAAAAAATATTAAATAGATTATTCTTATATTGTACAATATTGTTTTAATATATATAAACATTAAATAATAAATTTTGCATAAATATATATTATACAATTAGAACATTAAAACTTGTTATTTATCATCCTCTAATCTACTTATAGTACACCGACCATATATTATTTCGAACATTCCATGCATTATGGAATACATCCCGTGCATTGCAAAAATATATTATTCATTAATCAATATTCAAACATTTAAAAATATAATAGATAATAAATAGATATTTCAAACATATTAAGGGCCTATTTGGTTTCTATTCTTATTTTTATTTTTAAAAATTATTTTGTAATACAATTTTTAAAATTATTTTTAAAATAAAATAAAAATTTATTTGGTTATGTCAATTAAAAAAATTTAGAATAAAAAATAAATTAGTAGTAATGATTATAAACAATTAAAGGTGGTGATTAATAATAAAAATTAATTAAGTTAACTATAATTTTTAATAATCAAACGTTGTGTACTTTTAAAAATAAGAAAAATAAAACAGAAAAAAAGTTGTTTTTATTTTTTATTCTTAAAAATAAAAAATAATTTTTAAAAACAGGCCTAAAACTTTTTAATGTATATGGTTGGTCACTCGTTCTGATCATATCTTGTATTCCTCCTTGCTTAATGTAAATAAAATAAAGTAATAATCCAACGACTTTGTGTTCCACGTGCTATGTGAAAACATCAGTTCAATCCAAGAAGAGATATTATTTCCCAAGAAATCAATTGAAGTGCTTGGTTCTGATCCTAAATATACTTTTTTTTATCAAATAATGATTTAGATAATTATAAATTTATGAATTTTAATTCTAAATAAAGAATTTAAGTTTTAAATATAAATTTTTAATTTTTAATTAAAATTTTTATTTTAATTATTTGAATTAATGTTTACAATTCATTTTCTTAAAAAAAAAAATTCTTCACAACCTAACTCTCATTAAATCAATCTTTTGGGATATAAATGTCTTTCTCCTTATCCATTCCTTAAAAAAAAAAAAAACAAAGAAAAGACAAAGGCCCATAAGTGACGCACCCTCAAACGACATTTTGATGAACCATAAATTCACGCAGTTTGAAGATTCCCAAGCTGTCTAGTTTGAAGATTCTCTGTTTCAAATATACAAGAAATGTCGTGTAAATTAATTGTCTTCATTTCCTTCGTAATGAAAGCACTAATCTCACCTGCCACACAACCACCATGACTTAAGGAGGACCAACTATCCTTAATGCCTCCTTTGATACGTTAGAACAACTAAGACTAAAAAAGTGAAAGTACAAAAATTGTTTGTTTGGTGCATGTAAACCTAATTCTAGAAGGAACTCACTTTCACCAAAATTGATAGAATTTAATTCCACCGATCAAAAACTTAGTTCCTTCAGACTTGAGAGCCAAGACAACAGTGAGAATTATACCTTACTTTTATGTGCATGGTAAACATATTTTAAAATCCCATTTCCACATCACTTCATCTTTTATTTCATTTTTTTATATTTCCACTTCGGCTTCTATTAAAAACTTTTCTGTACTACCAAACAGGACATAAGTATATATGACTCATGTTTCATCAAGTAATTCAAGTTTTTTTCTCAGGATTTGTTTAGTTATTGGAATTAAATAAAATTAGTTACATTGATAGTAAATAAAATAAATTAAAATAAGGTCATGAATTAATAGAGATATGTGAATGATAGAGAGAGGACAACCATTGAATAATAAAAAAATGTTTAAATGAAAATTTCTCTATCAATCCTCCATAACTCTGTGATCTTTCTATCATTCACACCTTGCTATTAATCCATGATTTTATTTTAGTCAATTTTTTTCTCTATTGCCTCATGCATTTTATTCCATTTTTTTTCAACAACCATACAAGTCCTTAAAGAATTAAAAATAATGTATTTTTTCACCTCTCTCTCTCCCACATACATATATGTATAACTTCTGTGAGTAAATATGAATTTTTTTTTGCAAATTAATTGCATATATAACAGTAGAATTGAAAAGAATAAAAAAAATAGAAGATAATGAGTGTGAAAGACAAATTTCCCTTTGAAAACAACATGTGTTCAAACACGCTGATAATTACTTAACAACAACTAAATATATTATCTATAGTCATTTTTCACTCTCTAACAACAACTTGCAATTGGTACCGTGGTGTTCACTTTCCTGTTATATTTTTCTTACACACTGCTAAGAGCTTTCAGTACAAGTTAAAATTTGACATTAATTCTCACTTTATATTTAGCTTCTAAACCAGCATAGTTTTTTTTTTTTTGGTAGAATAATAGTTAAGTTTTAAAAGAGTGAATTAATGACATTTAGGTTTCCAAGTGATAACTTTTTTAAAAATTAACTTACAAATATCGATTCAAATAACTATAAATATGAAATTTAAGTTTAAAATGTAACTTTCATATCTTAATATCAGGATTCTTGTTTGGAACTATCTGGATTAATATTTGCTATTTATTTCTTTGAAAATTTTATCAGGAACCTAATTGTTAATAATTTAATTTTTCAGGACTTTACTACTCCCTTTTCTGTTTTACTGTAGTTGAGACTTGAGTTTTTAAATTTTTTTAATGATATATACAGCATTTTGTTCATTCAAATTTCATTTTTTTTTCTCCAAGTACTATAAACTCTTGTTTTGAATTACATTTTATTACTTGCATGGAAAATTATGAAAAATAACCCACAAGAAATCACATTTGTTAGAAGTATTTCTTCCGGTCTCAAATACATGATATACCAGTAAATATCTTACTAAAATTAAGAGAAACAGTTAAAACAGGTGAATTCATTAAATTCATCTCAAATTAAATTTCCCCCAAAAAAAACCCTAATTATTTAACTTTACATTATCTTTCTTTTTTAGTTAACATGGAGGATATTTGTGAAATATATTAACTGATTTTTCAGATATTTATATAAATAATAATTTATATTTTGCACAAAATCAAAGTCTCTTTCCTATTTGGAGAGTATTGTTTAATTAATTAATTCTCATTTGAGGGAGGGACAGCAAATTAATAATATACGCACGGACGGGTCAATGTATTTGACCTCTTTTTTTTTTTAAAAAAAAAGCGTTTTTAAGCAACAATTGTGTCTTTGCTTTTTTTTTTTTTATAAATAAAAATGAACGAAGACCGGGAGACGAAGCAATCCGTAAGTGTTGGTGTTGACAAAATAGGTTATAATTATTTAAACATGAGGTTTTAAATTTAAATCAGTATAAATGTAAAAAGAACATTTTTAAAAGAACTACTTCTAATGAGACCTGTTAATATTCTAATTAGATAATCTTATTAAAATAAAGGAGTTTTTACAGATATAGTCCAATTATATGATTAAATTAAGCAAATATATCAACAAATATTACTTTTTGTATTATAACCAGTTTATTATATTTATCAATAATATATCATTGTATATTAATAATAAATTTTTATAAATTTTTAATTTTTAATAATAATTTTTTTATATATTAATGATAAATTCTTTATATATGATGTGAACTGGCTATATTTTTAAATTTTAAAAATTTATTCCCTATTTTATAGATATAAGATTTTTTTTTGTGAGGAAGCTAATTTATCGTAAAATAATAAAAGAAGAGAGGGACGATACGAAACATACCTCCAAGATAGGCATTACCAATTTTTTTTAAATCAGCTAGGCATTAACAATTTTGATTTGATAGCCCCAAATAGGATTACACTAATTAAGTAGGATTATATATTATTCGGTTTTGGTGATCATTATAATGATCAAAACGGCATGATGAGATTTGAATAGTTCAAACTAGATTTATAAGATCTATACTTAAAATTTTTTAATAATAAAGTTATTTATTTTTTACAGAGGGATGGTCATAAAATATGTTTATTAATTTTAAATTCTGCAATAAAAACTATTTCAAATAAAAAATTAAATAATATCAAATATGAATTGACCAATTTTAATTTGCATGATCAAGCTTGGTGCCCATCACTTGATAGTAATGAGTAATGAAACTCGTTCCCAGTGAGACCATGGTATGCATGCACAGAAAAGAAAAGAGGATTTAATATTACAAGTCATGTTTAAATTTTTTAAAAATTAGTTCGAAATGTTAATAGTCAAAAAATAATTTATACATTTTGAATAAATATTTATAAATAATAATATTTAAATTATTTAATATTAATATTTTAATATTATTTATTAAATTTTATTTTAACAATATCTCAAGGTACCTGACGCTCTTAGAAAAAAATTTTAGAATGTGCAACACTTAAAAAAAAAAAGAGTTCACAAACAAAATTAACACCAAAAAAACATAATCAAAATCTTACATATTATTATATGTGGGCTCCACACACAAGCTACATCAACAGAAAATGGTGAAGTTAAAGGCTGACTAATAGAAATGGATTTTTTGTTTCTCAAAAAAAAATAATTTAAAAATAAAATTCCTCTATTTATCAGTCTAGAGTACTTAGCACTCCTAAAAAAAAGTTTAAAAATAAAAATACACCTTAATCCAAGAGGACAAAAATCAACATATTATATTGGATCATAATCGGAATAATAAGCTTTACAAGTTACAATTTTATAAAAGTTAAAGAATTTTTGTATGGACGAAAATTAAACAATTTAGTTAAAATTAGCTAATTTTTTTAAAATTTAAAATTAATTACCTGCAACAAAATTAATTAATTACATGAAATTTATTATTTAATTAGGATGTTATTAAGAAAATATTAATGTAAAACAAATTAAAACAGTAATATTTCGAACAAAATTAATTATATTAAAGACTATAAGAAAATTTCTTATAATAAAGATGGGAAAACTTCTTATAATCTTTTAAGAAAAAAGGTAATTGTAATTGTACCCCATTTCTATCCTTATTTAATTTATTGCATTAATGTCAATTAAATTAAATTCTTTTAAACATCTCTTTCTCATTCATTCTGTTGATCCTCATCATTATTTTTTCGAACCATTTTGATCCTCATTATTAATATAAAGGATAACTTAGCTTATTGGTTGAAAAAATTTTGTGCCCAAAATTATAGACCAAATTTTAAAAACTTTAAGAGTATAGTCAGTTCACATTAATACAGAAGTAGTTTATGATTGATATATAATGAGTTTATCATTAAAAATTTAAAAATTTATAAAAAAGTTTATCATTGATATATAATGGTGTATCATTGACAAAAATATAATAGATCAAATAATGTAAAATATAACAAATGTTAATCTATTTGCTTGATTTAGTCCTATAAAATGGATTATATATGTAAAAACCTATATTTTAATTCATGGTGTCAATTTGAAATTTGACTTTTGTTCTTTCTTTCTTTGTTTTTTTTTTTTTGAAATTGCACAATCACACCTTAAGTACCAATGAATCCTTGGAAAACAAGCATAATAGTGGAATGAGAGAAAAATTATTAATACTCCATCCGTCTCAAATTATAAGACACTTTTGAGAGAATTCAGCTTCCAAAATATAAAATATTTTGAAATAATTAAGATTTTATTTAATAAGTTTATTCTAATATTATCCTTTTTCTCTATATAATTAATTTTCGTCACTTCTCCCTTCAATATATTAAATGAAAGGTATTTTTAAAATTTTTTGTTTTTATTTTAGAAAGATAAAGTTGTTAAGTGTACTTAATGAGATTTATTAATATGTAAAATTTTTTTAAAAATATCTTATAATTTGAGACGAACAAATTCCCTTCGTTCCTATATATAAGATGTTTTTAACCAAATTATGAAAACTAATAAAATTTAATTATCTTATTAAAAGCATAGTAATATTTTAATTTTTTTCTTAATTATTGTAAATAAAAAATGAATCTCTTTTTTAAAATAAATTAATAAGAGTTCTTTTTTTTTCACTTCTTAATTTAATATAATAGTCCATTCATTAAAAAAATATGCTAATAATTAATAAGAGTACTTTTATTTTTCTCTTTTCAAGTTGAGAAAAAACTTATGAGAGAGAAAGCTTGAGAACTTGAAGCATAACTTTGGAAAGTTTGGAATAAGGCAAGTGCAAATTCATGAATTTTGGATCGAGTTTTAGAAGAGAAAATATGACAGTAAAATACTGTTCAGATTTTTCAAATTTAAGGAGTGGATCTTTTGAGATAGAAATAAGAAAATAAATATATTTTATTGAGAAAATTAAGCACTTGATCCTTATACCATAAATTTTAACTTATTATAACTCAATACTTATAATTTTAACTTAATTGTAACTCAATTTCTAAACTTTAACTTGATGTAACTTAGTCCCTATATTTAGTACTCTCTCTGTTAAAAAATATAAGATATTTTTAATCAAATTTGATCTCTAATAAAGTAGTTATCTACTTTTAAACTAACCCTATCTTTTCATATTTACTTCTATTAAACACCCTACAATAAATATAAAGTTATTCATAAATAGGAGTTTTTGGAAAAAACAAAGCAATGATTACACCTCAAAAGACTAAAAATGCTTTATATTTTTAACATTCAACTCCTCAAAAAATGTCTTACATTTTTTAACAGAAAGAGTAATTTATATTATCAGTCCATATATTTTAAAAATAAAATGATAAAAAATAATTGTTTTAAAATTTTAACCTTTATAAAATTTAAATATCTATAATTTTATTTTTTAAAATGTAAGAACTGATATTTTAAATGATTAAAACTATAAGGATTAAATTGCATTAAGTCAAAGTTCAAAAATTGAATTACTCCTTGTGTTCCAAATTATAATATACTTTTAAACAAAATCTATATACCAATAAACTTCATTGAATACACTTAAAAACTTTATTTTTTTAAAAATAAAAATATAAACTTTTAAAAATACTTATTATTTAATATATTGACAAAAGAAGAGGTGGAATTTAATTATAAGGATAGAAAGGGTAATATTGAAATAAGTATATTTAATAAAATCTTAATATTCTCAAAATGTCTTATATTTTAAGATACCGAATCTCTCCCAAAAGTATCTTATAATTTGAAATAGAAAGAGTATAATTGAGTTAAAACTATAAAGATTAAGTTATAATGAGTAAAAATTTAAAAATTAAGTTATAATTGAATTAAAACTATCAAGACCAAATAATTATTTTTTATTTTTATTTCTCTAAGCTTTGTATTTTCTTCTGCGATTGATATTGCTGGACAAGGGCGCAAGTCATGGTTTTGTCGGCCCCTAACTCAGATTGTTATTATATTTTTAACTTAGTCGATTAGCCGTAACACACTAAAAAAATAGCATGGTCTAACAAATGATATACAATTATGAAAAAAACAAGAGAAACAAACATTAACGAACTTCCCGTCTATAAATAACAACATTCACAGTAATAATTAATATTTAATGAAGGAGAGATGAGTGTGAAGTTTTCTGATCAAAGATATATAATATATAAATCTTGCTCCTCAAATGCATGTGGGGAAATCATTTATAATAAATAGAATAAAATTATTTTGGTGACGAAACGTAATATTTATTATATATATATATAAACAATATTATTTTCAAAACCCATAAAGATATTTGGTATGTACGTGTATATATAGTCAATGCTATCACTTTCTAGAGGTTAAGTCATTGTTTTTGGTTTGGCCAAACAAAATAAAAAAATAAGTCATTGTTTTTGGCATTAATTATCATGACTCATGAATGTCTTCCGCATGATGAACTTGCGGAGATTTTATCATTTTATAACGCGGATTTTTATATTAAAAAAATTGATAAAACTGGATTTTACAAATTTAATTAATACATGATATATTTTTTTGTCATAAAAGGAGCCTATTTTATTAATGACAAAAATAATACACACACTAATAGTGGAAGCTAAAAAAAAAAAAAGTCCAAAAAACCTACATACAACCTACCACATAAAACTCCAAAAAAACAAACAAACAAACAAAACAACGAAAAAACAAACCAGAACTAATTAATCAATTCTAACTCTGCTTCTATCATTGCAAGAACAATCAAAAGCAGAAACGATTGATCTTATTAAGACCAAATTATACTCACTCTTTTTCCCCCTTATCGCTCCTTTTTTTGTTTTTCAAGATTTTCTCTAGTTGTTATGTTCATTGATTATTGGTTTCTTCAAGAAAGAGGACTCTAAAGCCATAACCATTCTCTTGGTTTACCAGAATGTCAACAACGAAGATGAAGAAATTATTAGGGAAAATGATAATAAATGCTTTTAAAATAGACAAGTACCAAGTAGTATTACAAAAATGAAATAATTATTCTCAGCTTTTAGGCACTTATCTGTTATCTTCTTTTTTTTTTTTGCAAAATTACATTTTTAACCCTCAATAAAATGATAGAAAGTATAGTTGTTAAAACTTAAAGTAAAGTTGTTAATGATTAATGAAGCTAAAATTGTTAATATATGAAGTATGGTGATTATTACATGACTAAACTGAATTTATGATCAGTTGTATTGTTAATATCTAAACTAAAGTTATTTATTGTTTCATAACTAAATTAACAACTATACTATTTATATTAACAACTTTTACTTTCATTGTTAACAACTTTTTCTTATTCAAAATATCATATTTTTTTATTAAAAATAAAAATGATAAAAACCGGATTTCAAAAATTTAAGTAATACAATTTTTCCCAAAAAAATTTAATTAATACGCAATATTATAAAGACCAAATTCTACTCACTCTTTTCTTTTGTATTAAAGTGCATTTTTTGTATTTTCTCGAGGAGTACTGGACACCTGTATCAATGAGTGGGCCATTTTTTTTTCAAAATTATTTTTTATATGAGCAAAAATCACCCTACATTAGTTATTCATTAATGGAGAGGGCTTTTTACTCCTTCAAAAAATGATTTAGGAAAAAAAATACCATACTTGTGGATATATGATGCCTACGCTTCTTAAAGGAAAGTAATCTCAAAGTGCCCAACGTTCATGAAAAAGAATTCAATAATAAGTTAACATTAAATGACACGTCATGTCAGTAGAAAATGACAAAGTTAATGTATTAGTAATAGTAATGAAGGAATATGTTTGCTCCTCTAGAAAATAGTTTAGGAAAAGAAATACTCCACTTATTAATATAAAGTGTTATAGCATTACTCGTAGGAAAATATAGGGGAAATGCACTTTTACTCTTTTTTCCCCCATTGCTTCTTAAAAAAAACAATTTTGGGTTTAAAGGCAAAATTGTCCATCAATTTTGTATTAGATTAAGGTGTAATTTTTTCTTTAAACTATTCTCAAAAGAGCAATGTTACTCCTAAACTACTCATCAGAGTAATATTGCCCCTCCGTTTAAAACGTTTGTTAATTGTAGCTAGTAGGATCCACCTTTCATGGGTTAAGGAACAATTTTACCTTTAAACTATTCTTAAATGAGTAATGTCTCCCCTTAAAATAATTAAATCAGAGCAATGTTGCTTCCGCTGTTTAAAAATCACAAACATTTATTAACTAGAGAGAGATAATGCAAAGTACTTTTTGTACTAGTGCTATTTCATTCACATCCTTTCAAACATCTAATATTCATGTGAAAGCATTCATCTGTGTTATGATATTTTCACCAACATTCCAACAAGTCATTAACTATACATTGAGAAGAAGCTCAATTTTTGTACTAATTTTCTTCAGTAACAAATATGATAATAATTAAAATATAAATTCACACTGACAACACTACAAGAGGAGCTTTTGATCCAATGAAAAGCATATAAACAACATTTTCAGTGTAGAAAGGTCACTTCTTATCGTCTTGAGTGAATTAGCCTGCAAAGTTGACTATCATAAATAAATATACTCTCTCATATGCATTATAAGCAAAAAAGCCTATACATAGGCCATCATAAAGTTGTTACCTAAAAACTAATTCAGCAACTGAAATGCCACAATCTAATTGAAGTCCTGACCTAATTCAATGTTAACTAGAGATAATGAAAAGTGGTCCCCCACTAGTTATAGTTGATGAATGTTTATAATTTTTAAAAGGTGAGAATAACATTGCTCCTCTAAAAATAATTTAGGGGTAAAATTTCACCATAACTCTTAAAAGTGAGTCCCATTAGCTACAATTAACAGACATTTAAATAACAAAAGCAACATTGCTCCAATTTAATTAGTTTAAGAGAAACATTGTTACAATGAGTAATTTAGTAATTTACTGATAACATTGCTCCTCTAAGAATAATTTAGAGATAAGATTGTACTTTAATCCTTTTTTCTTAGGAGCATTTTTTTAATGAATATGAGTGCAAAAATGTTCATGAATTTATTTTAGTTAGTGTAATTTTTCCCTAAAATGTAAAATGACAAACATCCATTAGTTTTGTAGGGTGGGTCCCATGGTCATGCTAGGTGTTAAAACCAATGGATGTTCGCTATTTTTCATGGTTTGAGAAAAATATTTTTTTATGGTTCGAGAAAAATTGCATTCGTTAAAATAAGTTCACAGATTTTTTTTTCATCCCTATTTATTTAAGAATATTGGATATGTTGTTGGAAAAAAAAATTGATGAATATTTTTGCTCTTTGATCCAAAAATGTTCTCTGGTTTTTATGTTCATTGATTTTTGGTTTCTTCAAGAAACAGAACTGTAAAGCCATAACCATTCTCTTAGTTTACCAAAATGTCAACAATAAAGATGAAGAAATTATTACAGAAAAATGATAAATAAGTCCTTTCTTTTTTTTTTTGGTCGATAAGTAAGTCCTTTCAAAATAGATAAATGATCAAATAGTACTACAAAATGAAATAATTACTGCAAAGTTTCTAGGTATTTATCTGTCATAATTTTTTCCAAATTTACATCTTTAACCCTCTATAAAATAATAAAAAATATAGTTGTTAAAACTTAAAGTAAAGTTATTAATAATAAAGACAAAAATTATTAATATAAAAAGTATAATTATTATTGCATGACTAAACTGAACTTATGATAAGTTGTATTATTAATATCTAAACTAAAATTGTTAATTACTAAGTTGAAGTTGTTAAATATATATATATATATATATATAAACGTACTTACTATTGTATAACTAAGTTAACAACTACACTTCTTATATTAATAATTTTAATTTAGGTTTCAACAGCCACGCATTTTTTTATTTTGTTAGGTCAAAAAAATAATTTCAGAAAACATTATGTCAAATTAGTCCCTTGAGATTTCAAAGTAGTTATTTCATTTTGTGGTACTTATTTGTCATTTGTCTATTTTTTTGGGGTCAATTTCTCATTCTCACAATTATTATCTTCTCACCCGAAAAAATAAAAAGGAAATGAAAAGGAAAGAATATCTATTAAACTGTGTGAGGTGAAAGTGAACCCTAGTCTCAACTTTTAAATTGATATTAATAGAGGTTGAATAGTAAAAGAAGTTAATTTTTTACAATATAATAAATTAAAATTTAAATTCTTAATAAAACAAGTGTTTATATTTAATAATTAATAATACCCTGAACAAAAATTACTTTCAATAAAATGATACTAATCAAGCAAAAAAAAAAAACTCACCCTTAATTGGTGTTAGTTTTATATCATAGACAAAATTGACATAGATGGTTGCACCGACAAAACAAAAGCAAAAAAAAAAAAAAAAGAGTGACATGGATGATGGAATACAACAATATAGAACACCCAAAGTAATTAGGAATTTTCTGACCCGTTAGTTGACAATGCGTTGTTCATTGTTGACCAACCTTTTATTTTTCCTTCTTTGTATTTTTTCAAGTCGTTCCTTGCCCGACCGACCACCATACCTTTGACCCACATATGCGTGTAATTTGAAGATTCTTCCTATAAGCTGCCTAGATTGAAGATTCTTTTTTTTTTTTTTTGTGAAAAAACAGAAGGAACAAGACACGTAGGGCACGTAAATTGTCTTCATTTCCTTCATGATTGAAAACACTAATCTCACCTGCCACAATGATCACCATGATTTAAGGAGAAATATGAATCGTGATTCATGTCATTTCAAAGGTCTTTTTTGCTAATAGTCTTGTAACCTAGGAACATATGAACTTCCCTCCAAATAGGAGAGTTGTGGATTCAATCCTATCATAGGTTATTTGTGCATGTCCATTTAATTCAAATAAAAAAAAAAGTTATCAATTATCATTCCCATCACTCCATTATTCTATGATGATCATATTTAGTGTTCACAGTGCATTGAACAAATCAATTACTTCCAGTATAAGATGACATATATAAACAATAACAAAAATTCTAATAATAGAAGAAAACATGATTGTGAAAGACATGCACAGTTCCCTTTGAAAATTACATGGATCTGCATCATGTGTTCACCACACACACTGACAGTCACTTGTCAACATATAAATAAATGTATCATCTATACATAATCACTTGTTCAATTTCATAGTGTATTGTACATAATTCTTCACTCTTTTCTTTCATTCTCACTTCATATTTACCTGCTTAATTTATTATTAAATAGTTTTCTTTTTCACCGTGTATTTAGTACTTGACAAATTTTTCTTTCTTAAAATAAGTAGGGACACGTCAAGTTTCATTCTTTCCGAGTGTAGACATTTAATTATTATGAAATGCATTTTAGTACCTGAATGGAAAAATTATGAAAAATGACTCCCATGAAATTACGTCACATTTAATTTGTTCCGGTAGAAATATTCCTTACAGTCTCAATATACCTATGAGTTTAAGAAAAACATAAGTTAAAACGTTAAATTGATAAAATTTGCACCTAAAATTATAATCTTTTTCCCAAAGTGAACCTACTTATTTAACTTCAATATATTTTTTTCTTCGTTTTTTGTGAGAAAACTTAACTATATGTTTTTTTTTTGCCAGCAGAACTTAACTATCTAATTAATGGAGGATATTATCGAAATAAATTTATGTTTTTTTCAGATATTTTGGATTAAGTCAAGTATAAATGTCCTATACTTAAGAGCAAATTTAATTCCCACTTGAGATAGAGAGAGGAAAGATAAAAGAAATTAATACTCCTATAGTAAACGGACGGTGTCAGTGTCAGATTTGACCTCTTTTTTGTCATGTTTTAAAAAACAAGTGTGCCTTTTTTTTTTTTTTTGGGACCGACAACAGTAAATGTGCCTTTGAAATTAAGAAGGGGGAGGGGGGAGGACAAAGACCCGAAGAGACGACACGAAACGGGTCCGGTCGGACGGTCTAAATTTATAGGTTTTACTTTAGAGAAAATGGCACTTAAGCTCTCAAATCAAAAAAATTTACAACTAAAGCCCAATAGTTTTAATTTTTTTTTGTAAGTCCAAATACCTTAAACTTATGTTTTCTGGTGAAAAGACTTATTTGCCCTTTGTTTAACGTGTACAAGTTTTTCAAATAATAGAATGTTCGCATATAACATGAAAAAGTCTATACATGACAACACACTGTCCGTTCATTATATATTATTTATATAATTTAGTTGAATAATAATGTACAAATTTTCCAAGCATATGAACAATATAAAATTCATGTATAACATAACAAGATCCATATATTAACAATACAATGTCCATTCATTATACATAATCTACATGGTTAGTTGAATAATGATGCACAAATTTTTCAGATATATGAATAATAGAATGTCTGTATATAACATGACAAGATCTATATATTAACATACAATGTAATATCCATTTATTATATATAGTCTATATGGTTTAGTTAAACAATAATGTACAAGTTTTTCATGTGAATGAATAGAATGTCCGTATATATGACATGACAAAATCCATACATTAACAACACAATATCCTACGTGTGGCATTACTTTTTCAAACAATCATTTCACCAAAAAATATATTTGTATGTAAGGCCTTTGGACCTGCAAAATAAATCTAGAGTGTATTGGGCTTAATGTGCTAATATTTTTGATTTAGGTGTTTTAGGTGTCATTTTTATGGGTAAAAATAGGTTAGACCCCTTTCAGGCAGCCTATGGCCTGACTGGCCTGTTTATAAAGAGGCCAAACTTAAGGCCTATTTAAATACCTATATACCTAAATAGGTTAGGCCTAAATTTTTAAAACTTGACCTATAAGCCTGCGGGCCTGGCCTGTTTTGGGGGGTGTTACATACTTATGTTATTATATATTTAAATAATTAAATTTATATACTTAATATATTTATATATTATGTTGTATTTATATATTATATTATATTTATTCTAGGTTAATTAGCTTCATTTATCATTTTCCTCTTCTACCCCAAATTTAATTTTCGTAAATTTGGCGCCATGCGTTCAACCTCTCACCTTCTATTCTCTCCACTTGTTTGTCTTCCATCGCTATTCTCCTATCTCCACTTGCCTTCTATTGTTCAAACGATTCATCCCCATACCCTTCGATCAGATTACTTCTCACTTGTGCTTGTTCATCCTTCAGGTTTGTCTGCTTGCACTTTTGCTCTTGTTTTAGACTGGGAATGCTGACATTGCTCTTGACTTTTATTTTTCCTTTTGTTTCTTTTGTGCGTTCTTTCTTTTTGGCCACCCTTTTGTTTTTTTCAAATGTTGTGTTTTCACTTACTGTTTTGTCTTATATGTTGTTTTGGAGCTTTATTTAATTAATTAAACTGTGGAATCAAGTCATCTTTTTTACCATTAAAAGTATTGTCTCGTTTGGTGTGTGTGAGATTGCAAAGAAAAAGGTAATACTGTACGTACTGCACCTTATATTCACTTTAGTCACAAAATTCATATTTTTCTTCAATTCTTTGATCTTTAGTTGGGTTTCTAATTCCTGGGTCCGTTTTGGATTATATATGTAAGTTTTAATTTTATGAAGAAAATATTATAATATGGGTCAACAAAAAGAAGAAAAAAAATTAATGTTCTAATTTTCTCCCATCAGTAGCAATATGGTTTTTTCTCAATTTCTAATTGGCATGAGAAAGAAGTTAATGCTCTTGATGGAAATTAAAAACCGATTTAGGTTATACCTGATATTTGCATATTCAACTAAAGCTATTCCTATGAACATCCAACATATATGATAAGATCATTTAGATTTAGAGGATTTTTTTATCAATTATATTATGCGATTGTCATACTATATTAACTTTTAATTAATTTCATTCTCAGATTGCTACTTGGTAGTTGTATTATAATGGACAGCAACAATGTTACAATTAAATCTACTCATCTTTAGGAGCTCTACCTGAACAACAACTTAAGGTCCATGTTACACCTCTATTAATTGCTAGTTCAACTCATCCACTAGAAAATAACCCTAGCAACACTGCTGCTCAACAAAAATAAGTCAATAAAGATGGTAAAAATTGTGTCATCACAAAAAAAAGTATAAAAAAACTTTACCTGTATGAAATAAATTTGAAGAAATTCAACTTGCTAATGGTGTTAAGAAAACAGTATGCTTATATTGTAAGGAAAAATTATCTACTGGTGGAAGAGGTGCTAGTACTAGCCCTCTCAAAAGGCATTTAGAGATTTTCTTGCACAGAAAGTTGGCCGTTTCTCGCCAAAATAAGTAAACTACTTTACAATTTCGCCCATCTAGTGAGTCAGGAAGGCATTCAGTTCCTCCTTCCAAATCAGAGTTAGAAATGTATATTGAAGATGATCTTTATATTCCAACTCATGATTCTTCTTCATCTTTTTGTGCCTTAGAGTGGTGGAAGAATAATAGTGTAAAGTTTAAAGTTTTATCAAAGATAGCAATTGATATATTACTTATCCTTATCTCAACTGTGGCATTAAAATCCACATAAAGTTCTTTAAAAAGTAATATATCAATTCATATGGAGTTCTTTAAAAAGGCTTTGAGCCAGGCCAGGCTTATCATAGGCTTAGGCTTAAGCTTATAACAAAGCTTGCATACAGGCTCAAGACTAGGCTCAAGCTTAAGGTTTAGATTATAGGTTCAAGCTTGTTTAGTTTAAGCTTGGCCTGGCCTAACCTATTTTTATCCCTATCATTTTATCAAAAATCAAAATATTAGATAAATTCCTTGAAATTAAATAATTATTATTATATTTCATGATATTTAATTGTCCTTTGCATATTTCATTGTCTTTTGGGTCATTCTCCCTTCTTTTATCCTTGTACAATATATTTTATACTCCTTTTTATTTCAACTTTGTTATGAAAATAGAGATTAAGAGGTGAGAAGAGAGAAACCCAAAGAAGAGGATGGAAGAATGAAAGAATTGGAAGATTTCTCATTTTAATGTGTAAAATATAACTGAAATACCTTTTATTTATATGCACAAATGTAATTGACTAAATCAAGTAAAATATAAAAAATAATAATAATAATCGAAAGATGTTAAAGTAATCAAAAGATATCATTTGTTATTGAAAGATATGGAACTAAATCAATGATAAAATTATTCAAATTTTCATAAGTTCTTTTACAACTGAATTATAAATTATCCTAAATACTCTTGCTATTCCTTTCTAACTTTTACAATCATTCATTGTAATGATAGTAGAATTTGAATATCAAAACATAATCCTTATCTATCATAAGCAAATTACAATTTGTCATACACTACAATCATTATAAGAAAAATCAACAAGTCAACTATATGTACATATAATTAAAAAATTTAAGGAAAAGAAAAATATGTTTTCTTGTTCACCTCCTTCCAGAGAATTCTTTCAAGAGAAGATCATTCATGTCTAATTTCTTTCAAAGTTAATCTCCAAACACTCTGAGATGACTCTTAGAATTTTCTTGAAATAAATTTTCTCAATAAAATAACTATAATTACCTATAAATAAACACTTGCATAATTTATTATTATAATGGTTTTTCACAGCTATTCATTGACATTTTCTCAACACCTTGCGGTCCTTTATGGCATAATAATCAGAATCGGTATTAGCATGAATATGTTGTGATAGATTTTCAATCCATCACTAATAATAACAATTAGTGATAAAAATTTTGTAACAGACTAAAATTTATAACTAATTACATGAATTAGTAATGGATTAATGATAGATATAGAACATCATCATATTTTTATCAAATTTTACAAATTAATGACAAATTTAAATCTGTCACTGATTTATATCACTAAATTTTTATATTAGTGATAAATATTTTTAAATAAAAATTTAGTAAAATTTTATTTAAATATTTTATAAATTTAAACAATTATAATATACATAGGAATTGGCATAAAAATATTCAAAATTTCCAAACTAAATAATTACGTAATATTTTTATATTATAAGAAAATAAATAATATAAAATGATAAATAAAAATATTATTTTAATAATATATATTAATTGATTTTAAATAATATATTTATTTATTAATAATATGTATTGATTTATATATTATATGTGCTAATGTATATATAATATGTATTATCAACATATTTACATAATAATAATAAAATAATAATAATAATAATAATATGAAATATATAAAAAAAGTACATGAAGTTAAATATATGTGTTCAATTATGTAATGTGTATATACCTATATATTAAATTTTGTATATTGAGATTGAGAGGTCATCATAGCTCAACTAGTGAACAGTGCATATGAAAGGAAGAGGTATTGGGTGTGAGCCAAGGCAATATCACATTTAAAAGGAATTAAACATATCCTTGACATGAGGGTGTTAATAAATAATAGACATTTTGCCTATATGGTACTATAACATTCCAAATTTTTAACCTGAGATTAATAAATTAATGAGAGTTGAATTAGTAATTTAATGCATTAATTAATGAGGTGTGAATTTTAACATTCCGAATGACTAATGTGCTTGTTGAAGTTTTTGACAATTATAGAATTGAGTCACTTAGGCTCAAATTAAGATGAAAAACTTATAATAAAGCCTTCTATGCAATATGTTGCAGCATATTGCATTTACATCATAACATAATGTCAAAAATCAGGTTTTTGAAGTCTTGAGAGCATGATTGAAATAGAAAAGAGGAAGGGGAGAATGCAATGGGGACTCTTTGGCTATGCTAGAGTTTACTTGGGATACTATTTAAAGGAGGATTTGATCATGAAATCATCAAGGTAACCCTCTCATTCTATTCTCCTCTTTCCTTGTACGAATTTCAACTAGATTTTGGGTTGAATGGAAATGACTTTGGTTCTTAGAGGAGGTTTGAACGTACCCATTGGTTCTTATGGAGCAATTAGGAGTTGATTAAGGGCCCGTTTTGTATGATGAAAATAAATGGTATGGAAATTCTTGTTTAGCATGATGGAATTGCAAAATTTAAAAAGATGAGAAATAGGAATATGTCACCATAAATGTTGATGAAGAGAAGAGAGAAAATCAACACAAAGAATTTATCATAGTTCGCCTAACGACTTGTCTACATCCAATTTCCAAATCTTATCACTTGAAATTTTTCAAGTAACTTTCCCAAGATTTATCCGAACTCTTGAAAGCCTCAGTACAACATAGACTTTTCATCTAAATCACTTTCTCTTATAAAGATAATCAAATAACCTGCTTAAATTCCCAAAACTTAAGACTTAGTTTCAGTATATAAAAATTAGGGATAAATAAACTAAATTAGATATGTTTATTGGCATAAGTATTAATTTCCAATTCAATAATAGAAACGCATATCCAGTGATGTCAAGAATAGTAAAACATTTATGCCGATAATATTTTTATAAAATAAAGATTGAGAGGAGAGAGAAAACAAAAAGAATAAGATAATGGAAGTTTTTTTATTTAAGTATGCAAAAGATAATTGGGGTTTTTTTTTCTATTTATCGACACAAATATAATTGAATAAATCAAATAATTATATAAAGTAATAATAATCAAAGATATCAAAACAACTGAAAGATATAGACATCTACGAATACTCTAATATTCATATATAACAAGTTCAACTTTGTCAATTAATAAATTTAATTATTGGATTACTTTCATTTCATCAGCCATTGGTAGTCTTAAGTCTTCACACGGTAACTAATCTTGAGAAAACATTGAATAAACTTTCATTTTTGCATAGAAGTGGTAAATAATTTTTTTTCTTTTTCCAAAAAATACGGTGGCTTGTTATTTCAATTGATATGACTCATTAAATAATGAAAATTAGTATCAAGAAGAACTAATATAAGTGGGTCAATTTAATTAAATAATTTAATTTTTAATAAAATTTAATACAACTAAGTTAACTAGGATTAGATAAGGTTGGTTGTTGGTGCCCACCATAATGATGAACACTACGTGAGATTTGAACTTTTTATTTTTTATTTTTTTTGCACAAAGATTTCAATAGCTCAAATTAGATTTACATGACTGGTAAAAAATAAATTTAATTTTCCAATATTATTTTTTTTGTTATACAATGATAGCCATAAAATTATGTTTATTTTAATTTTTTTATAAAATCAAAATTAGTAAAAAGAATAACTAATATAAGTGGTTTTAATAAAAAAAATTAATGCAACCAAGTTAACGATAAGATTAGATAGGGTTGGGGTGTTGGTGCTTATCATAATGATGAACATTAAGTGAGATTTGAATGATTCAAATTCGATTTATATGATGGGCACTTAAAATTTTTAATTTATAATTTTCAAATAATATTTTTATTTTGTTATAGAATGATAGGCATAAAATATGTTTATTTTAAATTCTGCAATAAAAAACTAGTAAAAGTATAAAACTTAAATGATGATGATGATGGATGATGATGATGATGATGATGATGATGATACAGACCAATTTTAATTTGCATAGTCTATGGTTGGTTCCTATCACTCGATAGTGATGAGCAGTGAAACTCAATCCCAATTAGAGCGTATAACGCAGCAAAAACAAAAACAAACCAAACTACCATTGGACCATAATCCGATTAATAAGTCCTACAACTTTATATAAACCAAATAATTTAATTAAAATTAGTTATAAGTTAATATTTTAAAATTCCAAAACTATGTTTAATTAATGAAGTTGATTAATTACATGGAGTTTTTTACTTAGTTATGATGTTATTTAATTAGTAGTGAAAAATTAAAGCAAAAAAAGATTAATATTATTTCGAACAGAAATATATTAAAGAATATATAAAAGTTTCTAATAATAAAGTGGGGAGTAAATATTACTCTATGTTATACTCCCTCAGTCTCTCCAATTCCAAATATGGTTCTATTCCACCTACCTGATTGTTTCATATTACGAAAATTTGGTTTTATTTATAATATTTTTCAAAAAGAAATGGTAATTGTATTTGTTCCCTGTTTCTATCCTTATTTATTGATGCATTGAATCAAAAATTAAATTTGGTGTGTAATCTAACATGTAAGGATTTGGTTTATAATTTATAAGATTATACATTCAAATCTTGTTGCCAATATGAGGATTTTATTGATAAGTAATATATAAGTATTTTTATAAGTGCTCTTTAAGTTTAGAGATATGTCTTGATTTTGACAAGTACTTGAAAGCCAAATCACCTAAACTTTTATTGATAAAAAAAAGTATAATTAACATGTAATAATGCTTATCACCTTCATGATATGAGCTGAGCCATTCCTTTATATATATATATATATATATAAGAATAATTAACATGAACTAATTAACATGGGTTGAGTCTAGCTGGTCAAAAGGGAAAATCTTTCACAACTTGATAAACTAATATTTGAATATATATTTAGATAGGTGATCATATTTAATATCCAATCATATTTCAAATTGGATTACACAATGCTCAATAAAAAATAGGTTAAATTATACATTATCCCCCTGCATTTTGAATCATGTACATATAACATTCTTAACTTTTGAAACTTTACAATGAACCCCCTCAACTTTTATATTTATGCAGATAATTTTATATGATAATTTTATACATTAATTATCTACACATAACTTAAAGTTTAAGAGGTTATTCGTATATCAATCAAAGTTTGTGAGTTTAAATGCATACAAAAATAAAGTTTAAGAAGGTTTATAATTAATGGTTAAGGTTATTTGCATAAACTTAAAGCTCAATGAGATTTATTATTAAGTTTTAAAGGTTAAGGACATTCTACACGAGCTGATCTTCATGACTAGAGACTGTCTCCTTACCATGTTGAATGTGACTTTATGTTACACTTCCAAGGATATCATTAAGCGTGCAGATTTTTATGGCTAAACAGGGACATGGTGGAGCTTGTGAGACAATTCTAGTACCATCTGTTCTTAGGGGATGTGTTGATTTTTCAAGATCAGGGATGATTAGTTGGCATGAATTAGTGTCGAGGAGTATCTTCTCCTCATGTT
>NW_026557047.1:0-28637 GCF_029017545.1 Prosopis cineraria | reverse complement strand
TTTGTAAATTATAAGAATTCAATTATAAATTTTTACCTTACATGGATCAAATTAAAAAATTGAATCAAATTAAATCATGTGAAGTGTATATATATAAGATCACTTTATTCATAAAATATAAATAAAGCAATGCACCTCAAAAATATGATGAAAAACATGAAGTCCACAGACCACTGTCTAATTTTAATTTGATATAAAAATTGTCTCTTTTTATTAAATGGGTTATCGCGCAATAAAATAGTTATTATTAATTTTGAAGTGAATTAATTACCCTTTTTTGATAATATTATATATTTATTATTTATACAACTACTTCATAAATGCAGCGTATTTTTTTTTTGTTTATTCTAAAGAGTAAGTAATTTTTCAAAATAAAAAAAAGATTTATATAATTTACAGATATGTGACAAGTGATAAAGCCTGATTTACACATAATATTGTTATACAACCTTGACATTCTCTATGGCTTGTTTCTCTTCTACACATGCAAGCTTTTATCCTGTAGCAAAGGGGTTGTGGTAGAAGATGTCATATTCTTGTTCTTGTTCTCCTTCACCATGTTGTCCTCTTGAGCAAGCCCCCACATCACTGAGTAAAATCCAATTCCTACTATACCTGTTCCTATTATGCTGCACCACAAATCAAACTCCAGTGTTAGATATTATGTTTCTGTCCCACGCATACCAAGATATTTCTTTAATATAATATTATCCCCATTCCATTTCATTCCCATAATCCCATTAATTCCATTTTCATAAAAAATATTTACTGTGTGTCAAGTAGGGGCCTTAGAGTTTGTTTTTGTGTGTACCTTCCCAGATAAAGAGTGTCCCTCAGAAAAATGACTCCCATGCCAATTGCAATGACCATCCCTAAAGGGGTAAACATGGCCACATAAATTGGTCCCTTCTTTCGAGTAGCCCATGCGAACACAACACTTCGGATTGATATCATAAACATTGCCTGCAAATGAACCATCATCAATTGCTATATAAACTATATGCCAGTGAGTGTAATTAAGGTTTAATTTGCGCCAAATTAAATTTACAGTTCAGATCGATCGAAATACGTAGTTTAATTTCTTCTGCAGTTTGTACTACTTACTGAATAAAATATGGCTACCAATTCCATATCAGGTCTGAGGATCCAAGCTTTTGAAGTTCCCTCTGCAATGAGAGCTATTATGGTAGAAAGAACAACCACAAAACCACAACAAATAGTTGTGAGCATTAACTCTGCGGGGTAGTCCTTGAGAATCCAGACCTGCATGTGTATTTGAAGATGGAAAATTTCGAGGGACAAAATCGATCATAGTTTCAGAAAGACTATAATTTAACTACCTAGATTGAGCTACATTAATATAATTAGATTCGATACTTCTTCGTGGCCCAAAAAAAAAGATTCGATACTTCTTCCAGTGGTGCGCAGTGTATTTTTCGTAGTAACTATTTAGTACTTGATATTATGAAATAATTTAAATTTAAGTATTATCATGTCCTATAATATGGGTAGTTTACTTGCACTTAGTACAGTTTCTTCCATACATATAGTTTTAAAAATCAGAACCTTGTTTAAGAAATATTAACCCCTTTGACTCAATTGAATTACTATTTATAATTACAGCAGCAAAATATTAGAGAGATTCTTCAAGTATTCTCCTTGTATAAATCATTTTTAACTTTATCATCGGAAGTCATGAGAAATAATTAAATTATTAATGTTGTTTAAAAAGAAAAGACGTTTTTTCAATTCGCTCTTATTAAATACATCGTCTTTAAAAATATTTTCTATTCATATGTAAACTTTTATTCTACTTATAGAAAATTGTAGTAAAATAATTGAAAAAAAAAATGAATGATTCATCTTTTTAATACAAAGTAACTTGTAAAAAAGACCATTAATTTATTGTAAAAAAATAACTTATGCAAGGACCGATAGACTGATATATATATATATATATATATGTTTCATCTAACCGTTAAGAATTTTAGAAGATGGAATCTTCTCAGAGAAGGAATATGTTTGAATTAATACCTGGACAACAATTAAGAGAGAGAGACAAAAGCTGGAAATTGAAAGGAGAAAGCCTCCCAATAGCCAATTTGATTTCTGAGAGAGCAAAACCCAACTCATCAGTGGCTTCTCTTGTAGGGGCTCGGGAGTAATTGGAAGACCCTTATACAGGGTCACAATTAATGCTCCTGTGATTGAGACCACCGTTCCAATAGATTTAGCTTGACTGCTTCGTAACTTCAAATCCAGATTTTCCATCCTGAAATCACATATCATGGAGTTCACACCGATTGTCCAGTCCTGTCTTCTGCGGATGAATATAGGGCACTTCTAGTTTCTATAATCTATCAAAAGTCCCAGGACCTAGATTTTTATGCATGAATAACTTGAAGTATTTTGGTAAACAGAATTTGTCATTAATATCTGATAGTAAAGAGTAAGATAAAGATTTTCTTTGGGAGAGGGACAATAAACACACGCCAAACCCAATGCAACCTTTTCTCATAAGGGAGGAGAACTCACAAAATTCAGCTAAACCAGCAACCTCACTTCTTTTAAAGAGCCGAAGAGGCACTTGATGTGACCGATGCTATTATGGCACTTCTATAGTTTATCTGGCCCGGTTGCCCGATGGCATATGCCCATCCCAATAAGGTAAAAAAAAAAAATTGTGGCCTGAACTAAAGAAAATTTTTTGAATTCTCAAGCCCAATTTTAAAATTTTTGGACTTCTTGGTCAGTTTGATTTACCGGCTCTTAAAAAATTGCCTAGCCTAGCACCATATAGAGAGAGAGAGAGAGAGAGAATTTGGATGTCGTTGGGCCAAAGTTGAATGTTGGGATGGATTATTATTGAACAATGCATTCTACTCAACTCGTTTGGCCTAGCCCAATGTTTATATGATTGGAAAAATAACAATCTAGGACTGTTGGAGAAAATTTATATTAATTAAAGATCATTTGTTATTAAAACTTTAATAAAAAATAAGTCTAAATGGATACTTGTTGATAAAAGACTAATCTAAATCGATAAGTATGCATTTAAATTTTGACAATAAGTGATCATTGATTAATATAAATTTCTTCCAAAGATTCTTGATTGATATTTTCCCTATATAATTATGTGTGTGTTGAGGGTAGAGCTAGCAATTTGGGTAGCCCGAGCTCAATTCGAGTTGAAATTATGTAAATCAAGCTTAAAGTATTTTATCTTATTTAAAAAATTCATATAACTAAGTTTGACTTTAACACTTTTGGGCTTTGGGCTTATTTGGGCAAGCTTAAATATTCAAAACTTTTAAAAAATATTTTTTATTTTTTGAACTAATTTTAATTTTTAATAATGTTACATAATGCTTGGGCATTCCATGAGTAGGGTTGTGTAGTGGGTTACATAATGTAACTCATTCATCCTTTAGGTTGGGTATCAAGAAGGGTCCAACTCTGCCACTAGCACTAGACCATTTAGCTAACATCAAGATTACTCGAGACCATGGTGCAAAAAACCTGGATCAATTAGTTGGATCAATAAACCAATAAATGGGTCACTAGGCTAGTCCAGTTGATGAGCTAAACCGGAGAGGTTGTGAACCAGTAACCCAAGATTAACTCAATCAACTTGACAGGCTAATCTTGGGTTACTTTTATTATTATTATTAGTCTTTTTTTCCTTTCCGCTTATAAATATTGAACTCTAAATCAAATCTAAATCTCTTGATTAATATTTTAAATGATGTTGTATTTTATTATTATTAGAAACTTATAATTAATATTTGTATAAAACATTATAAGATTTTATGAATGAAATTTTCATTTTTTTTGTCAGGAATGAAATTTTCATTTTCTTTAGAATTAAGGTTTTTTTATTTGAATATTACTGACTTTCATAATTAAATATAAATATTTTTGTATATTTAAATTAAAATATATTGCGTTAATTATAACCGATTTGACTTCAAGTTCCGATCTGCTTTTGATATCTTGCTTGAGACACTTCAAGTGAAACCAAGAGAGTGAAGGCAATTGGCCAAATCCGAAAGAAAGAAAGAGACTAAAAGATAAAGAACCTTCAATAAAAGATAAAGAAAGGAAACTTAATAGGTTTGCATTTTTTTAAAATTAATGTGACATGCACAGCACAAAGTCAAAGCAAGAAAGAACCTGAATCTCGTACTTAAAAAAAAAAGGATTAAATGTCACTAAGTTACATAATCCTTTTGCAAAATTTGCATTCTTTAAAACTGCGATATGTTTTGAAATAAAAAAAGAGAATAAATAATATTATGCACAATTTTATTTCTTGTGTTATTTATTATTTTTCTTAGAGATACGTTAACTTCTCGCATTTAAATTGAAGACTTTCCTTCAGTCTCTTCGGTTCATAATCACATGAAACAATAATTCTAGATAACTCTGGATTAGATGTGAGGCTCAAATCAATTGCAATAATATGATGTTACTTGACAATTCACGTCGAAGCCCAATTTCCACAAGGAAAATGTTAAGTGGGGGCCACCAGCGCTCAAAGATCAACTGGCTGTCCATTTTCTTACAGGAGCACATGCATGATGCATCAAGCATTACAAATGGCAAAAGCAGGGTTTCATTGATTCATTCAAGCCACTCAAGTGTCAACCTGTCTTACGGCAGACGATACACGAATTGTCGCAAATGAAATAATAAACTTTTTACAATTGCGTTTAAGAGTGAAACATGCGAAGAGCCATAAGCCCAACTATATTTTAAGCTTCTTTCTCGCAAGACTTAACCCTATCTCTCATAGTTAAAGAGTTGACCCTCAAAACCTCAACTCTATTTTTTTTTAATTTAAAAATTTTAAAAAATATATTTATAATTTTAAAAAAATTATTATATATAAAATTAAATTTAAAAAAGTAAATTTAAGTTAATTCACACCACAATAAGTATAAAAAAATTAAACATTTAAGTATAATATCAAATAGTAATATTAAAATTAATATCAATAAAAATTAAAATTAGTTAACATTATCAGTTATATCTTAATAAATAAATAAAGGAAGGAGAATGAGTTTAGGATGTCCATTTCTTTTAATTAGATACTTAATTTTATATTTTTTATATTAAAATTAAAAAAATAATAAAAAAGTGTTTTTTGTATTATTGGGCTTAAAAAGATTGTCATTTTCGCTCCTAACATATCGGCTCAACCCGAGCTATTTTTAGGTTTAAAAAGAGTCAACCAACAAGTTTGAACCTAATTGACAAGTATTTAACAAGCATCAAACTACTTTATGAACATTTATAAAAATCATCTTGTAACTAGTTAGTTGATTCATTTTCAGTGGAGTTCGTTTACTACTTCAACGGGTATTTACTTTAGTTTTTCTTCATTACATGTATTAGTAGCTTTCTGGCTTTGGATGCTAATTTTCAATTTTAAGACTGATTTTTCAACGCTCCCACAGTGCCACTCCAAGAGGTAAAAGTAATAACAATATAATCCTGAACAAAAAATATTTAAAAATACAAAAAATACCACCTCTGTTTTCATATTATAAATGCTTTCAACTAATTAACATATACTTCGACCAAAAAAAAAAAACTAATTCACACTACTAAAAAATTATTTGTATTCCTTATACTAAAAAAATTTGTATATTTTTATTAATTACAAATTACCTTCTTAATGTCTTATCTGAATCATCAATTATTAAGAGTGTTTTAGGTAAAAATAACATTAAAAAATCTATTTAATTCCCAAAATGCTTTATAGTTTATATTGGGAAACACAGAATTTTTCTTTTGACATATAAATTAAAATATGCGGGACAACTAATTCATGTATATTCTATTTTTCTTCACACAAATGAATACATTCATATTATAAAACACTTTTAACTATTTATTAGATTTAAGAAATGACAATTAACTTATTAAAGCTTAGTTCAGATAGAGGGCAAACTAAGAAAAAAAATAGGGGATAAAGAAAGCTAAGAGTAGACATTTTTTAAAATAGTTTACCCTTATTAAAAATAGTCTTAAAATAAAAAAATCAACTTTATCTTTATTAAAATAAAAAAAAGAGCTATACATTACATGATGACATAAAATTAAATTTATAATGAGATTAAAATTGAATAATGATAATAAATAATTTTAGGCGTGTTTAAGTGCCAAAAAAATTTTAAGGTGCCCTGTAATAAATACGGGATGGAGTATAGATGATTCATTTTGTTAAAGCAAGAGCAGAAGGTGAAGAAGAAAGACCTGGAAACAATGGCGAGGATGAAAGTGAAAGCTGGAAGAAGATCCAGCATAGCCGAGGACAAAGTGGGAGAGCTTAATTGAATACCAGTATACATCAGTGTCTGCACTGCACAGCTACCACAACAACGCAAACAATCAAATTCCCCATTCATATCGCAGTACACCCTCACCTAGCCAGTATGTATCAGATTCAGAACATTTCAGACCCCAAAAACTTTTCAAATACTTATATACCTGAGCAAGCTAACCAGGAAGATTCTGCAGATAATTGACCTTGAGATTGGAGGAGGAGCCACCTTCCTGTTGAAATCGTTAAATCAACAAAAGCAAACAGTCAGTCAAGCAAAAGCTGTGAAAGAAATTAAACTGTGTTGTATCGGATTTGAAACATGTTCAACATTCGTGCAAAATACAACAGAACTTTTTGTTTTAATAATTTGAATAAGAAAAGTCGATTACCACCATGAGTAACTAATACAACCATAGGAAGCCGTTGAAATTCGACAGAAAAAAGAAGACGAGGACTCGAGTACTTAATCGGAAAACACAGCTTAAAATCACACATCATGCTTCTCAGTTAGGTCAAGGAATTGGTCGGAACCTGTGATAAAGGAAGGTAGAAGTAAGAAGAAAACAGAGGGCTAAGGCGTTGGAATACACAACGAACACGAATTTGCTCATGCCATTGGTGGTGGCCGCCTTGACCAGAGTGTTCAAGCCGACTTCCAAGAACTGCGAGGCCACCATCGCCATTGTTATCGCTACACTCGCCATTTCACTGTGCGATGATTGACAGATTCTTGTCTCCTGGGCAGAGAAATTCGTTGGCTAGCGAGTGGTGGTGACCCACACTAGTGTGGCGTTGGCTCCACATGATGAATTTAGTGCCGAGACGAATCTCTGAGACCTCCAGATTTCTGAAGAAAAATCTATCAGCGTCGGACAGAAAATGGGGACGTTGCAATCGATGCATCGTGAATTTTCAATATCGTACAGTGCCACCGCCACGTGGTTCGTTCGAGGGAGAGTTATGCTGGAAGCTTAATAACGAAAATGAATTACTCAAAATTAAAAAATCACACTAAGCTGTCTCAATTAAAAATTTATATTAACCACATTTATAATTAAAAGTATTTTTAAAAAATTTCATTAATTTTTTTCAAAAATTTAAATATCTTATATTTTTTAATATCTTACATAAAAAAATGCATTATATTTTTAATAAAGAAAGTATTATAGATAAGGATTTTATATTTTTACAAGTATTGAGAAAGACCGGGCTCCTTCAAAAATAATATATATATATATATATATATAATGATTGAGATGTCTATAAGATAAATAATTTACTTTATTTAGTTCTCACATATAAAAAAATTATAGTTAAATATAGGAGATTTAACACTAAGAGAAACATTAAATTTTCATAGAAATATATAGAAAATTTTCAAGGTACTAAATTTTTTAAGTATGATTATTAAATTCCCTTTGTCTTCGAATTTCTTATGTATTGGTACCAAATGATATAAATTATTTGTCCAGTGGGCATTTCAGACATCTTTTTTAAAAAAACACAGGAACTGATCATGTAGAATAACTTTAAAAATTTTAAATCCTTATTTATAAATAATTTATTATTTTATTTTACCAACAATAATTTATTTTTTCGACTTTAGGCGTAATTCTTCCTAGCTAGTTGGAGATTTTATTTTCTTCTTCCGTTAATTTGTTTTGGCGTGCACTTTCAATTCAAGATGTAAAAGAATCTGCTGCACATACAAATCAAATTGCATGAAAGAGGAGAAATGAATGATATATTTAACGAAATTTATGCATTAACGATTTTTTAAAAAAAATAAATAATTTAAAATTTGAATTTTACCTTGAGAAAGTCTTTGGGAGAATTATATTGAAGGACGAAGAAATAAGAATATTTAACTTCAAATCCCTTAAAAATTGAAATTATAATGAAGGAGCAAAATATGGAATAACGAAGGATTGAATAAAGCACCGATCAACAGAAGAAGAAAATTATTTTATTTTTCCAAACAAAGTAAAAAAACTTATAGACTATACAACCAATTGAAATGTAAACGAAACTAAGATCATAATAAAATTAGATTTAAATAAAGCCTAAACAGAAAGGAAAAGCTCTGACCCAAAAGAAAAGAGACAGCAACAAAGAAATTAAAAAATATTAAAATAAAAATTAAAGTGGGAGACTTGGTGTGTGGCTTTCAAAAGTAAGAATCAATAGCAAAAAGCGAAAGAATATTATGTCGACGACTTGCGCCAAATTGTGCATGTTCGGTCACTATTTTTTAATCTATATTTGCACGTGTTTTCATAATAATATAACCCTAATCATATCACAAATAATAAGTAAGAATTATTTTCTTTTCTTGCAGTAATGTACAATTGTTATTTTATATTAGAGTCGGTAATTCAAATGAGTCGAACTTATTTAAGTTAGGTTCAATTCGAATAGGACTTAAGTATTATATTTTTTTAAAAAAATTCATGTAACCAAACTCGACCTTAACTTTTTTTGACCGAATTTAAATGACCAATTGGGCTTGACTAAAATTACAAAGTTTATAAACATATAGAGCTAAAAATTATAACAGTTGAGTTTATTTGGATCGGGGTTTGAGCTGGCCTATTGAGCTTGGGTCAAATTACCAACTCTTGATTTTCAACATATCTATCCTATGATTAGTGACGGACCCATAAAAACAAATCAATGGAGGCATAATTTATACTTAAAATAAATATTTATATTTTTATGAAAAATAATTATATATAATTATATTTTTTATATAAGTTAATAAAATTAAATATTTAAAACAACACATAAAGATAGAATTAGAATAACATAAAAAACTCTCTTTATATATAGCATCATGTTTTTTAATTTCATTAAATAAAATTTATATTCCATTACTTAAAAATGTAAGATTTTTTTAACTAAATCTCTTCTTAATAAACTAATTATTTGTCTTCAAATTAACACAATCTTTTCATATTTACCCCTATTTAATAAAGTATTTTACTTTAAAATAAATATAAAGTAATCTATTTATTAGGAGCACTTTTTAAAAACACATTAATTACACATTAAAATACTAAAAATACTTTATATTTTTTAATTTCCAACACCTATATGCATTTTTTAGTTGAGGGAGTATACCTCTTTTATATGGTAGAGAATTTTGTACACAAAAACCTCTTCATTTCTTATCATCATTTTTCCTCCAAAGAAATTACATGTTTGAGAATTGTTTGCACAAAATTTTTTCATAAACAATTTTTTCTAACCATTACTTTTCCATCATAAAACTATTGCTATTCAAGGTTATATATATATATATATATTATAGTTTTAGATAATAAATTTCTTAATGGGATAAGTAAAATTTTATAAAAAAATAAATAAAATTCTTTTAAAATGAGGGGGGCAATTAAAATTTTCTTGAGGGAACAATAAAAATATAACCTAAGTCATTTTAAGTGAATTTTTCTTGGGTTGTGAGGGCAATTACCCTCACTATAGCAAACGTGGATCTGTCCCTGCCTATGATTCAACATATCCGTGCATTGAACGGGTTAAAAACTAGTAAAAGAAATTTTAAAAAAATGATGATGAAGGTACTGTAGCCATGGGAGATATGATTCTAATAATTGGTGATTGTAATAATTAAGAATTTAATAATTCAATTACTTGGTGATTCCATGTTTTATATTTTTGGTTGAAGAGAATGGTGCTTCTCGCACCAAAAAGTTGGGCAAATGCTTCTTACAAAAAAAAAACAAAAACAAAACAAAAATCAAGCTTTGATTTGGTCTTGTGTTATATGTTCTCAAGGGAGATTTAAAAGGACAAAGTAAAATCAAGTGCTTTATATCCATTTGGTCCATTGGTCCAATCAAATTTTGACACTGGAAAAAATTAAAAGCACAAGCAAAATTTCATTAGAGAATGGACCCAATGAAGATAAAGTACTTGACTTTTAGTTTTCTCCTTTTAAAATACACTATTTTGTATGGTCAAAAATGAAGACAGAGCATTTTCCATAGCCTGCTCATTCTTGAAGAAAGTGAGAGTCACCTCTCAGGGACCACGCGTGCGCTCGCCGGCTCGCTCTCTCTCTCTCTCTTTCTCTTCTCTAGAGAGAGCCAGGCATGCGTGTACTAACAAATGAGTTAGAGAAAAACAGCAATTGAAGATTATTGATCAAAATTTATATCAATTAAAAATTAATTATTATTAAAATTTAAATAAATATTTATTAATTTAAGATAGTCTTTTATTAATAAATATTTATTTAAATTTTAATAATAATTTATTATAAATTAACAACAGTCTATTTAGGTTTGTTTATTAATAAATATCTATTTAAATTTTGATAATAATTAAATCTTGACTGATATAAATTTTAGCCAATGATTATTGATTGCTATTTTCCCAATGAGTTATACTATTTAATTTATGAAAGTTTTTATATGATGTTTAGGTAATGTAACAACATGATTTAATATGAATATTTCTATCCATTTTTATAGCCAATCCTAAGCCTGAATAAAAAAAGAAGGACTGTGTTAAACCTTTAATAATCAACGTAAAACTTTGTCAAACCTCATATAGATATGGAAATAAACATTTTTGTGCTAATGCACTATATGGCTCAAATGCAATGACAAGTAAGTTAGAGTTGTTGTATCCACATCCGAACGTACTGTTAAATGAGTAATAGTTCTTATGTTATTCTAGACAAGCATGACTAAAGAAGTTAATTCATATGAGCAAAATCATATTGGGTACTAGGAATGTTGGGACCTTGTTTTGCAAATATATTATCTATGAAGGTTGTGGGAGTTATAATTCATAAAAAAATACACATTTCATGCCTTTAGGAAACTAAATGGATTAGTGAGAAAGCTAAGGAAATTACAAGTTTCAAATTTGGGTACACAAGAAAAGTAAGCTCATGAAATGAAGGTGGATATCATTATTGATAAGGAGTGAAAGAAAAATATGATAGACATTAAAAGAATTAAAGACATAATTATTATTTTTAAGAATGATCATTGAACATGGTACTGTTAATATTATTAGTTGTCATATACTTTAAGTAGGGCAAAAGCCCATGTTAAAAATCTTTTTTGAAAAGATTTGAAGGGGTGGATTTAAATCATATCACAAAGTAAGAATATCTTTATTATTGGAGGATACTTTGATAATGGTCACGTAAATAAGGAGACAAGTAATTATGTGGGGCTCATGTGTGAATTGTTTATACCATATAAATATTGTATAAAAAAATTTACATATTTTAATTAAATTGAAAACAATCATATCAGATACATGAGATTCAGTACATGCGTTTTGTCCATTTAAACATTACCCTTCAAGCTCATTAAAATATTTTCTCACATTAATCTCCCTTTATGCAATGGAAGAAAAAAAGTCAGAGAGCAACAAAAGGTATCATGAGAAGAAAATAATAAAGGGATAATTTCATCAAAGAACTACAAGTGTGATATATTTACAAATCATGTCCAACACAATAGGAAATTCCACTACACAATCTTGTGTAAATGAAATAGAATTCTTAAACAAAATGACTAAAATACCATTTTTTTTCAATACATTGCAATTGCAACTAACCATGGTGAATTAATCTTTGAAAAGATTTGTTAATTCTTTAACTTTACTTTATCCATTCTCTTATATTGTAAGAATGGAGAAGTGAAATTAAGGAATTAAAAAGTGTTTTTAAGACTTAATAATTAGGTTAGCTACAATATACTAAATGTAATAAGTAGTACAATGAAATTAACAAGTAAAGCAAAGCTTTTAATAAGTAACTAGTTGATTTTTGAATTTATAATAACAGTTTAACATGCAACGTAACAAATTTAACTCATCATTTGGATTTTACAAATAAAGTTATAGAGTTAGCAAGTTGCATAAAGAAATATTAGATAAGTATAACTAATGAATTAATAAGTTTTCTTAAGGATTAATACCAAGTTAGCTGCAATTAACATACTGGATATAACAAGTTATACAAGAGGATTAATAAGTAAAGCTTTTAATAAGTAATGTAGGTTAGTTTATGAGTTGTGATAAAATCTTAATGAGTAATGACTTTAACTCATCACATGGACTTTATAAATAAAGTTATGAAGTTAGTAAGTAATATAAAGAAATGAACAAGTGAAGTTAATGAATTAGCAAGTTTTCTTAAAGTGTGGTTCACAAGAATTAGCTGCAACATATTGAAGGAAGGATATTTTAATCATTTTATTTAAGAATTTTATTTCAATTTATACCCAAAATTTTGCCAGGAGATTTCAGGTTGTACTGGGCATGGTTGATAAATATATGTCATATCCATATCTATAGTCCTTGAATAAATAAATAAATAAATAAATGCTGGAGAGAAATCAGAGAGGTTCTTGTAAGGAAAAATGACAATAATTTTTTTAATTATATAAATAAAAATTTAATTTTTTTTAAAATGTCATAATATCAATGAAGTCTTTAAGGACCTCTTTGTCAATAATTTTTTTTTTAAAAAGATCATTTTACCTGAGAACTTTATTAGTATTATAACATTTCGAGGGATTAAATTATCATTTATATAATTTGAAAGAATTTTATTATCATTTTTTCTTTTTATAACTACCCAGCGATTTTTCAAAAAAAAAAAAGCTCCTATATTGTGAACTAAGAAAAGTATATTGTTTATAAAATCATAAACAATGCAGCAGCTAGCCCTAAGCACAACTTGCAAAATCTAATTTTTAAGTATGGTTATTATCTAATATTAGATAATTTGTTTCAGGAGAAAAATCAAGCATAGCCCGTCATGTAAAATCAAGCGACATGGGAACAATTATTAACATGAAAATTTTATAAATTAACCTGTAAGAAATTATAAGCATACTTTTACAACTTTTAAGACAAAATATTCACACATTGTTTTTATTATATTTGTAACATTTTTCTTAAAAAGTACTTACTTCATTCTTATATATAAGATATTATTTAAAAGTTTGTTTTATTTTTAAATATAAAAGGTGTTATGATATTTTTAATTAATTAAATAATTTTTCTATTATCTTAAAAAATAGAGAAAACATTAATTGTGTGCTCTATTAACTGTCATGCAATGATATTAATTGTGATATTATTGTGAATAAAGCCAAAAAATATTGTGATTTCATGTAATTTCAATTAAATAATAATTTTTTATTGAAATATAAGTTTTAGTTAAAAATATTTATATATTAATTATATTTATAATCAATTTGGCTATGTGTAATCAATCAAGAATTTGTTGCTATATGAAAACTCGTTAAATTGGTGTTTAGAATTTCACGTTTACTTGCCTTCAACAAGATTTTCAAATCATTATTCGTGAAGTGTGCAGTACATGCCTTTTTCTTTTTCTTTTTTTCCTAACCTTTTATGAACACGGAGTTAAAAAGTAACACTTTAGATAAGGTTTAACTTTAGAAAACTCGACATAATAATCACCGGGTCAAATCATGTATCTGCTTTCTTAAAATCCAATAAACGAGCAACAACTAAACGACTTTCATTTTTTTTTTTTTTCGAGGAGGCAAGTGAAACTACTTGCCAGTTGGATTAAACTCAAGCTATACCACAAAGCATGATTATAGGGTTGCTAGGCCATTGGGTTTTGGACTTCATTTTTTTTTATTATTCATAAATATTTTTTTATTAAAAATAATTCTATTTAAAGTATAGTTAAATATTAAATATGAGAGCACATTTGTTAATAGACTTTCCAACATTAGTTTGTACATTATAAAGAACTAATCCTTCCTATAAGACCTAATCCTTTTAACTTTATTAAAAAAAAAATGTAGTAAATAGGCTTACAATTATGGCTTCTGGGTGCACAATTGCTAGGTTGGCTTCCTTTTCTTCCATTTCCTTTTACTTTCTTAACAACTTGTCTCCCTTTTCAATGTTTGCAACTTTCAACTTTCAATCCACGTCGTTTCTTGCATTGTTAGGATTGTAGAAAAATAAGAAGATGCAAGAAAAATCACGAAATTCAAAATTAAAGAAAAGTAAGTGAAGAAAAAAAAAGATGATATATACAAATTAATGTGAAGAAATCCTCTCAATGTGAGGCATTATTTTTAGACCCGAATGGTCAGAATGGTCAAACCATCACTCAAAAAAGAAAACGGTCTGGTTCAACCATTTCATTCATTATGGTAATTGACTCGAGTTAGTTTGCTTTGACCCAAGCAATTTTTGAAAACTAAGGAAAAAATAAAAAACTCGGAGTAGTTCAACCACTTTGACCCGTTTTTTAATATATATGTATATCAATATTATTTATTATTTAATTATTATGTAACTAATTAACCATTTGTTTAACTGATTAAACTATGAGATTTGTGACCCATTGATATTTTCAGTTCATTATCTGGTCCGATTTTTAAAACATTGACATGAGGAATAAAAAACTTAGGGAAATGATTAGCATGAATTTCATTTTAAAATTTCAAGATTATAATGGAAGGTGTCCAATACATTATTTTTAAATATTGAAAGAAAAAAATTACACCACATATAAATTTAAAATACCAAATACTCATGAGAAAATAGTTTAGAAGGAAAATACCTTTTAATCCATTAAAATAAAATAAATTACAAGAAACTAATTTAAAATTGAGAGAAACAATAACGGCTTACAGATTAATTCTTCAAAACTTAAATCATGACTCAAGTTTCAGATACTTGGCTTTGCTCCAAATTTTTGAAGCAATGATGATTTTTTTTTTTTCCCACCTTTCTTCTCTTCTTTTCTGCTTGTTCTTGTTTAGGATTTTATGTTTGAGAATGGTTGAAGTTATACCTAAACTTGAGGTTTGAATCTCAGTTATGTTTAAAAATCTTGATTGGAAGCTTTCAAAAGCTATGAGTTATGATTTGTCAATCCGTTTGACTTTGTTAACAAACAAAAATAGTTCAGCGAAGCTCCACAGGGCGAGAAGCCCTTAACCTATCCTGAATTTGAATATATTTAATTAATAAAATTATACGAACCCTCTGCATGCCAAGTGAAATAAATATATTTAATTAATAAAATATCAAATATATAAGTAATAAAATTATATATTGTTAATTTTTTTTAATAATAATTAAGTCATCGTTTTATCAATGCACAATGAAATGTTGTTTGAGAATAATTTTTTAACTCATTTTTATTTTCAAAAGATCATTTCAAATACAATAACCTTTTTCAATGAGTTGTTAAGATATTTATTTGAGTAATTTTTAAAATTATAAATCCGTGAAACGCATGGGATTAAATTTAGTTAAGATATCTGAGTTCACAATTTTTATGGAAATTCATGAGTATAATAATATTTTGGGAGAATGATAAATAAATCCCTCCAAAATAAAAAAAAATGATAATTTGATCTTGAAAAATGTGATGATGCTTTATAAGTTCCCAAGGACCTAATTGTCATTAAATTTTTTAATGAAATAACAAAGATACCCCTTAATTTAAAAAATGAAGAAAAATGGTGTGAGGAATAAAGTTGTAAATCTGCTATGCTTGGTAAAAGAGAAAAGTTAAGGGGAGAGAAAAGTATAAAAAAAATAATATATAGAATCCATATATTTTTACCTCCAATTTTTCTCTTCAAATATAGATAAATTTTGGAGAGAAAATTTTATTTTGAAATTTACCCACTAATTTCTAAATTTTATATTCATAATTTAGTTATATTTTAATCATGAACTTTTGTTAAAAAACAGTATATTTTATTTTTAGATGAATTAAAAAGTGTTAATTCTAAATTTTCAGTTAAGTTTCATGTATTTGGTTGTAGTTTCAAAATTGTAAGATTATTATATATTTAATAATTAAATAAATAAAATTATAAATTAGATAAAATAATTTTTGTCAATATTGGATGAAATGATTTGTAATTATATTTTTATTCAATCAATAGTACATGATAGAAATTATTATATATAATTGTTAAAATATTTTTTATTGTATATAAATATTTTTATAAATAATAAGGTTATGATTCTCCATATAAAATTAATAACTTTTCTCTCCTCTTTGTTTTCTCTTGCTTAGCCAAGCACAATAAGAGAAAATTGTATCTCTTTACTTTTCTCTTCTTTTTATTTTCTCTCTTTCCTATTTTTCCTTGCGAGCCAAGCATAGTATAAATAATTTTAGAAATTTACTGAACCAAATTTGTGAATTTTATAACCAAAGTTGTGAATGAAAAAAAAAACTTTATTATACTTTGCTGAATGAAGAAAAATGGTGAAAGAAAGTTGTAAATGCCTAAATTACTTTAATCATTTATTAATGAAAGTTGTGAATTTTGGAATCGAAGTTGTGGAAAAAAAAACTTTGTTGTACTTTACTTATTAAAAAAATGATAAAAGAAAATTACGAATGATTAAACCATTTTATGCCAGCTTGAATATGTTTTATAATCAACTATGCAAGCCTAAAACCTTGGTTTTTGTTTGGGGGGGGGGGAGCTGTGGGAATCCAAAGACCCGATCAATTATGTTAGAGCTATCATGAGTTGATAGATTTAGATCATCTCAAATACATCCTGTGGCTAGGAGTGCTCAGCTTATATACATGTCAATTAACCCAATATTATCTCGATTATATCAGGATAGAAAAAGGGTTTGAAACTGGATGGGATAAGAGATTATCATCGAGACATCTCATCCCATCTTGAATATTATATATATTATTTTTTATTTTAAAAATATTTATTAAATATATTAATTACATTAATATAATTTTTACTTATATTAATTATATCAATTATAATTTTAATATTTATAATTATTATATAAAACTAAAGTTTTTTATATTGATAATTTTAATGACATAGAGTAAATAGGGTGATATCTTTCTTTATAATATATTAATTATATTAATACAATTTATTATTATATCTATCTATTTAATATTTTTTATTTATATCGTATTTCTTGTTTTATTTTTAAAAGAGTAATTAGTTTAGCACATTCCAACTAAAATAAAAGAATAATAATTTAATATTGTACTTGGCTTGTCTGTTATTGCTACTCTCATAGCCTAGAAATTACTTGTAATGCTATCATAATTTATAGTTGTGATTAATATAATTTGATAATTGACTTTAAATTGTTGTGATTTATATACTTGTGTTGTTTGATTTTTAAACTTAATAAATTATTTGATTTAAAATTTTAATGAATGTTATTATTCAGATATTTCTTTCATATTGTCTGATTTATTGGGATGGTGGGATGTTCTAATCTCATCTCGATCCTGTCCTGATTTCCAACGAGACGAGATGACTTTCGTGATGAGAAGATGGGACAAAAATTCAATCTCAATTTTTTTTTTGGAATGAGATGTGAGACAAAAGTGTCTAGGTCTTGTGAACAACCTTACCTGTAGCCATGTCAAAATGAGTTATCATCATTCTCTCTTTACATGTGTTTGTTTCTTTATTTTTTTTCTCTATTTATATTTATATTTTCTTCGATTCTTCCTTTATATTTATTTACGAATTATGAATACTTTTTACTTTTGGCTATTTTAAATTTTTTCCTTGATTGAAATGTGTTTGAAAAATCAATGAAATGTGTCATCGTCATTTTTTTTATTCTATCATCTATTTTTCATCAACATTTATTGTCTATTTTCATTAACATATTAAATGGATTGCTATTATATACTACCTTTAGTTTTATTTATGGGAATAAAATTAAAAAATTATTAAATTTTTAGATAGAGTTAATAAATTTTATTTTATTTTTTTGTTCTAGTAAAACATATTAAAAGTGACTTATAAATAGAATTAGAAGGAGTATATTTTATTTGTTAAATAAAACAAAAAATTTAATAATATTATGTGCAATTTTATCAATATGTACATTTATAAATGAAGTTGAACAAATTTAATAGTATTATATACAACTTTATTAATATTTTAATTTTTAAAAGCAATGTCATTTATGATAATTTATACATTTAAAAATTAATTTTAATTAAAATATTCAAACATTTTTAATTCTGTCAAAATAAGTTTTAAAAAAATAATATTCAAATATGATCATGTTATAGTATAATTAATTCCATCAAAATTAATCATATTAGTTAATTTTTTTCATAATCAATTAGACTCAATTAAAATTCAAATGTGCCATTTAGTGCCTGTTTGGAGATACTCTCATAATCAATTAAATGTACCAAAACCATGGTTATCATAAAAAAAACACCTAAATGCCCCCATTTTTACATAATCAATTATTTGAACCCAAATTACTTTCTGCCTTAAGTTGGAAGGAGTAGCTTTTGAAATTCAATTACACGGTTATTATTTTTTAGATACTTCACCTACAAAATGTACCATTGATCATGGTACTTAAAATCAGATCAATCATTAAATCGGTTAAGGCACTAAATCACGAATTAGTAGTTCAATTGGGATTGAACTGGGGGTCAAACTGGTAGTAAATCGAGCATGATTAAAATAATATAATTTAAATAAAAAGACATTAATTATAAAAATATTTAACCAAATTCAAGATCAATTTCTAATACAAGATACCAATACAACAATAATTATAGAAATATAATCACTCAAAAGTCTAACAATAATAAAAAATAACAATAGAAAAAAACAATCAGAAATGCTAAGCAGCATTAGACAAATTAACAACGGCAAATAAAGTAAAAACCACTTATTCTAAATTAAAAATGTAGAGAAGGAAGAGGCATAGCAATCAAAAAACTAATGACTAGACGCTAAGGAGATTCACTGAGAGAAATAGAGGATAGCAACATTATGACGACTTCTGCTTCACAGCAAGTTTTGCTTTATAGCGAAAGAGAGGACAGCTGAGAGCGACATGAGTTACGCATTATGATCATGGTCAGTTTTGCACTTTTGCTACACAGTGAGAGAGACAGAATTCAAACTAGGAAAGCCAGGAGCCCAGGAGAGTGACAACGGTAGAATGGGTAGTGATGATGGTCAACGACCGATGGTTGGGGTCCAATTTGAGCTAGGGTTAGGGATGAGTGTTTAGAGCTGGTGGAGGTGGGGTTCGATTGATTGATTTCAGAATTTAAAAACAAAACCAACGGAGCCTCTTTCCCCTTTTTCTTTTTCAATTTTTTCTTAAAAAAAAACCCCAAAACATTATATTTTGGAGATTTTGAAAGGCAAAATAGGAATGTTTAAGCTTTTTGAAGGGCAAAAAATGTGATTCAATTGACCTAGTTAACCTATCGAGTTATCTCGTTTACACCGAGTTGATCCTGAGTTGGTCGGGTCATACCGAGTTACTTGTTAATTGGGTCAGAATGAAAACCGGACCAAGAAAGAGGCTGAATCACCAGTTTACAAGTTAACCTGGCCGGTTCAATTTGATTTTCCATACAATGCCCTTGACACATCTCCTTCGATCAAATTCTAGCTATGCATCCAAGCTCCTCCCATCTCCAGTTCGACTTCCAACCTCCCTGTCCGATCTACAACGGCCACCCTCCGCAAGCTCCAGTCATCACCCAACAAGGTGTATCTTGCCCCAATTTGCTTGTCCCAACTTCGATCTCATCGTCCCATCTCTGATCTGCTAGTACTCTATTGTCTTTGTCCCTTTCCTTCCCATTCTCGATTCCTAATAGGATCACAAAAAAATGGGTCTGTGTAAATTCTCTCATATGACAAAAAAGTGAGCCTTCTCTAACATTGTAGCAGAAAGTTTGGGGCTGGAGAGATCTAGGCCTTCGCTGGAAGAGTTGAGAATTGTAGATACCTTAACTTAAAAAAAAAAAAAAGATACCTGGCTTCCTGATATTAAATTTGATTTATTATTTTGCAAATATTAAATTATTAATATTACTAAATGATACAACTTATTATTTAAGTTATTACGAATAATATATATCTAAAATTAATTTTGATTCATATGTTCAAACCAAACATTTTTAATTTTATCAAAATTAATTTTAGAAAATAACATCTAAACATGATCACATTATAATATAATAAATTATAATCACAATCAATCATATTAATTAATTTTTTTATAATTAATTATATCCAACTGAAATTTAAATGGTCTAATTATTTTTTAAATTAAATTTATAAATTTTAAAATTAAAATTGTGAACAAAAAGTCTTTGTTGCACCTTTTTAAATTAAGGGGTATTTTATCATTTTATAAAAAATTTAATGAAAATTAAGTCCCTTGAGACTTATAAAGCATTATCACATTTCATGAAATCAGCTTGTCATTTCTATATTTTGAAAAGATTTATTTGTCATTCTCCCTTATATTATTTTCTTAACAACAGCTTTACATGAGAAATACGATAGATATTTATGCTTTAACTTTTTGTTTTTTAAGTTTTTGTTAACTTAGACTCAACAAAAGTTTAGGCCCAAGAAAATCAACCGAATTTTGGCGAAAAACCAAAAGGCATTATTTGGCCCAACAAAAGAACTCTACGAACGGCATGCAGTAAGAGACGACGTCGTTTAAATTGGCCTGATGCCGAACCCAATGCTCGAATCGATTCGAATTTTGCGGATCATAGCCGCGAAAACTCTGCCCGTTGAAAGCAGCTCATGAGCTTCTAAACTGATTCGCAGTCTGGCTTTCTGCATTTTGAAGGTATCACTTACTAGAACTTATTCGATATTTCAAAGTTTCTCCATTTTATTTTTCCGTGTTTGATTTTCTATCAAAAGCAAGTATCGATTTCGTTGTCTATTCTATCTCGTTGCTTCTCTTATATATGAGAAAATGGTGTTTATCAACTCCTAAAATATGAATATATTATTTCTTGGATTGCAAGAGCAATCATCACTTTGCTTGTAAGGTTTCGC
The DNA here is from genome assembly GCF_029017545.1 of Prosopis cineraria. NCBI lineage: Eukaryota > Viridiplantae > Streptophyta > Magnoliopsida > Fabales > Fabaceae > Prosopis > Prosopis cineraria. The sequence continues at coordinate 7,442 of NW_026557047.1, read as the reverse complement.
CCTTGTTGTTACTATCTGCTAGATCAAAAATAATCTGTTTATTGCGACGTTACTTGATGTTTTACGTTAACTATGAGGTGATCATGGACTGTGAATGCTGAAGTCAAATTCATGGTTTTCGATGATGTGCTGTAAATTAACATTGCTTGATTAGATATTAGTCGTATGGTATTTTGAGTTATTCCACGATTTTCTGGAAATAAAAGCGTTTAACACTCAAATTCTATCATGTTATGGGGACATTGTTTCACTTGTTATTGGTCTTCCTTGGACTCTAACGAGGTCAACGAAATTATGATTCAGGATATTATTATAATTATAAACACGTATTTCTTCTGTTCCTATCTTGATTTTGAATTCATTATTGTCACGAGGCGTATTTGTGAGTTGTGACTATTATCACTGAAACGGTCAGTTGTTGCTAGTGCCATCTTCCAAGTTGAACGTAGAGCTTTATTTATGAACAAAAGGTTGTGAATCCATTGTTTTGGTTGAACAGCATTGTGATGGTTTTGTTTAGTGTGATTATGAATTTAATTGGGTAACTTCGTTTGGATATGCATATATGTTGTGTTGCTCTTTGATTGTCTTATACTTCGGAGGTGAATTACTTGAACCATCTCTACACAGCACAGCAAAATGCATGAGCCATTAGCAACTACCGTGACTGCAACTTTGAACGCAGAATTATTGCAGGCTTAGCAAGCATAAGTTAGAGCGAATCGTAAGTAGAATAATCAAGGACTTTGGTATCTAAAGTGTCACATATATGTTACTCTTCTGACTCCATTTCATACCTGTTCAGTTATCTTCTGGGGAACATTGGTAGAATTTTGTAATTTCTTTTCAGCCAATAACTACAGTACATGCAAATTTCTGAAAAAAATTTCTACGGTCTTCTGTTTCCATGGTAGCGTTGAAGGTGTATTTGAAAGAGCATATAAATTTATGTTCGAGACGTTTTTTGATTCTGCTTTCTTTGTTTCTCGAAAATGATAACTTATCTGAATATATGTTGTCGTTTTCTGAAGATAAATTGATGTTGGTCATGCTATGGAGTTTTGATTGCAAAAACGCGTCCAAATCATTCTTTCATTAGGAAATTAGCGTAGGTCTCATGCATTGCACATAATCTAAGAAATGAGCTATAGTATTTATAGCTTACGTATAGTGTGACTTATTAGAGTTTTTGTTTTATATATAGATTTGTAGATTAGATGATGCAAAGGATGCATTCCCATTTAAAGATTCCTGAAAATATATCAAGAAACACAAAAAAATTATATTCAGGATAGATAAAGAAAGTATGTTCTTCAAGAATGTTCATGGTTTTATTGCCGCAGTAATTCATGACTTAATGTTCTGGCAGAACAAAAATTTGTTCCCTAGATTACATGTAAAGCTGTTAATAGATATGAATGGTGATCTGATCAACAGTACATACTGTAGCTTTTGCACAGTTACTTTTAAACGTAGCCTGGAGGCAGCTTCTCAAGGACTTTCTTCAATCATTATTGAAGAATGTCACTACTTTTTGCATCCTAACGTTCTTAGATTTAATTATTGTTCATTGTAATTATTGTACTTTTGTAGTTTTAATGGTCCAGACATTGTCTCCTTTTATTTTTAGCCTCTTTCCCGCAAATGTATTGTGTTTTACACCTTCACTGTCTAAAGAATCAGTTACACATGTGATTTTGGATTTCCTTAAGCAATGATTTTCACATATATGTCATTGGACATGTTAGCGAAGTTTTTTAATCTACCGATGCCTTTAACTCATAATATATGGTGTCTCTAAAGTGGGTTCCAGATGGACCACGTGAAATCTTTGATTCAAATTCTCTTATCACAAATGGAGTTGATTCTTATAATATGAATCTTTCTGTTGTCACAGAGATGATCGTATTATGGGTTAAATACATGGACCAACACTGATCCCATGTAACAGCTGAAAAGCTAATCCTGTAATTTTGACTGGTAAAGCTATTGATATCAAAAGGAGAAACTAGAAATGGCTAATTTGTGATGCATACCATGCTTGAAATAGTTGAGTCAAGTCCATAGATCATGTTAGTAGGAAGAAGAAATTCTAATTAAGGAAGCAATTTTATATTTATTAAGGTCGATCTGGAGGTAGTCATGAGTATTGTATTATGTCAGTTGTTTTCTTCTATGCAGAACCATCCATTTAGGCTTAGGCTTTTTAACTACATTCATAAGTTCTGTTTGCTTTGTCATTTTATGCTCAAATTTATAAAAAATGATACGTGGTAACAATCTCTTGATAAAGCTTTATGCTTGCGAACATTGCTGCTTGCTGGAGATCAGCAATACAACGGTATGTCTTCTGAATAGAAAAGGTTATATTTTCATGGAAAAATAGCAACCAAGGACTATTGGAGCAAATTTATATCAGTTAAAAATCACTTATTATTAAAACTTGAATGAGTATTTGTTAATTTAGAATAGTCCTTTATCAAGTATTCTTTTGGGTTTTAATAACAACTTATTTTAAATTAACAATAATCCATTCGATTTTTTATTTATTTGAGTTTTGATAACAATTGATGCTAGACTAATATAAATTTGCTGCAGTGATCTTTGATTGCTATTTTCCTTATTTTCATTTTCCCCAAAAATGGCATCAACCAATCAATGTCACAAATTCTGTTAAATAGATGATTTGAGATAGTAGCACCTTTTTTATTAACCACAAATATCTCTATATTGGAAATAATCTTATTTGAAGCATTATCAGATATTAAATATAGGTATCTCTATTAGTGAGGATTTAAATTTTAATTCGCCACATGGTGAGAGGCTAGCCTTTTTCATTAGACACAACGTCGTTGGTAAGATAATAGCACCTTTAACTTGCAGGGAGGTTTATACCAAGATATGTGGCCTGTTATTCAATGCGTTGGTAGCACAACTATGTTAAAAGTCACCAATCTTCAGGCCTCTCCTTGATCCATTCACTTGTACTTTTATTAAAGAAAGGGTTATAATTTAATTGCTCTTTAGATGTGGCACCTCCACTCGAAGACATGTTGCATCGAGAATTCTAAGGAATATTTTAATTGTAACTATAAAATGACAGATACAGGTCATTGTACGTCGCAAAGTCTTGCTAGAGTTGGTGTATTTTCTCAGTTACAGTTAACAAAATCTGGACCACAATTTCAAGGTGGTCCAGATGTTGGTAGGGGCACCGCTTGAATTTACCTACCTTTGTGTTGGCTGTCGGTCAGTAATTATTAGAAATGGTGCACATCTCTGGTTGCATTTTTTTTAAGCCCTACCCACTTGTCCTTTGGTTTTTTTTTCTCTCTCTTCCCCCTCCTCATTCACAATGGCAAAAGCGAAGACGCATCCTGAAACAATTAATCAAGTGGTGTCTAATTGTTCTATAAATTAGATGGCTCGGGTTAGACATTTTTCATTTTCTTGTTAAATTTAACCGGAGCTATCTATATTATTGTTTGTTGTGCTGGTTAATAGGTCTCCCTCCGATTTTTTTTATCTGTTACTTTTGAAGAGAAGTTGTGGGTATGTGTGTGTATCATTTTAGAAGTTTAATACAATATTAATTGCTGTTTTCCCACTTACATACTTATCTTTAATTTGGTAAAAATATCAAAGAAAACAAAACTACATTTAATAGTTAGAAGTAATTTTAACATATTAATTACATTAACTTATGTGCAGAAATCTTAAACGACAGGTAAAAGAAATGGAGGGGGTAATTATGTAAGTAACAGATATCCAGGCCTATTGGGAGCACAGTGATTGAATATCGAAATTGAAGCACCTATTCAACGTTAAACACGAGTTTGTTCTGCTCTATGCTATCATAACTTGGTGTTGTCTGCAGTATCTGTGATTAGGAAGCTATAATGAGCATATTCATTTACATTGCAGGTTGAATAACCGGCTATACTATTAAAATTCACAAGCTAGACAAATTTAATTAGAATTTTAAAACTTTGCTATGCCATACTTCGAACTTCTGAGCCAATTATTCATATGGTTACAATACTTGGAGCTTTAAGGCGAATGAAATGTAAACCAACTATCTGTCAACAAACTACATGTCAACAAGCTGGTTACCTGTAAATCGCACAGATTGTGGGACCTCCGTGATGGAGAAAAAGCTATTACTCTGGAGCGGTTAAAAAAAAAAAGGAAAAAAAAAAAAGATGTGTCCATCTTTATCTTTTTCTTTTTTCATCACCGTACCTCTTTAATGTAGGAGGGGATAACATTAGCTCTTGCGTTGAACACTTCTTAATATCCCATTTTGCAAAGAGAGTTTTTTCCCTTTTTAGTTTTTACAAAATTGCTGTATTATTATTCTTATTCAATGATTTTTATTATATCTTTTTATATTATTTTAAACATAGAAGAATTAAGTTAAGTTCTTATATTAATTTTAATTAATTTTTTTTGTCATTTAAGGAAGCCCAAACTTTTATGTGTAGGATGGAAGTTGAAGTTATAATGGGGCATGTGGTTGAGCTCAAGTAAAATTGTTGATGGTAAGAGATGGCTAAACGGGCAAATTTCATTATATATATATAATATATATATATTATACTTGATATTTAATACTATCTCAGTCAATTTTAAGTATTGTTGGTTCAATTGAGTGTAACTTTCTCAATATAATATTTTTCTTTTTATTTACAAAGTTCGAACTTCCGACCTTATACAACAAAATTGAGTCCTTTCTACGTAATTCAGCTACTATTGCTTTGTGGGAAGTTCATACTTTGAATGGCTGTAGTACAGTATGTTGGATGGTATGCTCGGCCCCTCATCTTCAATAGTTCAGCTGCAGTACTTGAATAGCTCGTCAATAAGATCTCCCTGAAATAAGATTACCAAACAATATGCTGTCCCTTGGCACACTAGTTTGTCTACTCGAACCATGGAAAAGAAAATAGACATGCTAATTAGTGCCTGACACAAGAGTAAGGTACTGTACATCCCAACATGGGGTGAACTTTTTTAAGTTATTGGGTATCTACTTTCCAATAAAAGCCCTGAAGGCCTCTTGGAATGTAACGTAACGTAACGTGGGCATTAGATTGATAGATTCCCTCTCGTTACTTGATCTCAATTTAAAAGATATGTTTCATTTTCATCAAAAAAAAAAAGAAAAAGATATGTTTCATTGATTCAGCGGCATGAGAGAGACAGAAAGCGAGGCAATGCCACAGAAATTGTTAACATAGGCCTATCAAAAGCAAAACAAGAGACCCGGCATCTTTGCATTCTAGATAAAGTTGGAATGCTACGTGGGATAATTGCAGCTTAGCATTCGGAGGATTTGATCACCAATGATGCGGGTCGTACGGACTGTGCGTGGAATCCGTGTTGAATGTTGAGGAGATTCTTAGCTCTTGGAGAAGAGAGTGATGATTAATTGCCCTTGCCAAAGTTCATATTGCAGCACCACAACACAAACCCAGGTTTGGTGGGTTGGGTGCAGGTTTCTGTATTGAATTATGGCACGTGACACGTGGAGGTGCCTCCACGTGGAAGTCACATGGCAGGGGGAACTGTGGAGTGAAGAAGATGCTGCTGTCCCGTCCTCACAGGGGGAGGTTTGGTGACAGTCCCTTAATATAAGTACACGTTGATCTACTCCCTCACCACCTTTGACGTCGCTGGCAGTTACAGTAAGATAGTGACTACTCGGTGCAACCCATTGGCTGCTAGTACCAAGTACGTCTCCTTCTTTTTCCCCTTCACTGACTTGGTCCATATAGAGCAAGGAAGAAAAGCAGAGAAATAGTACCATATGGGACGCATTTGATAGTGGCCTAACCTTATGCTCCCACTAACCACCAATTTGCATTAACTTATATTATCATTTTTAACTTTTTACTCCCTTTCTACTCTTGTGGTATTACGTTGCTGTTATTGGTTATTACTCAAACTCTCTGCTAACAATGCCTCAATTACTGACAACTCACAAAGATTTTCTCAACAAGTGATATTTTTTGGGAGAGAGATTTGAGCAACTTGTATTCCAATAATTGAGAAAAAGGGTGAGGATAGAGGTTATCCCTTTTTACTCTTTTTGTTTGTTAATTGAACAGAGAACAGTTCTGCACAATGTTTGAAAGCATTGATCCTAACCCGCCACTGAATTACAGTCATGAAGGGCCCATTATTAAGGACAAGAGGTAGTACTATTAAGGATGAAGTGGGGTCACTCTGCGTTGGGCTATGGCCCACCAACTTAGCAACCTCATTGGATTTATGCATCTAAGGTACGTACCCCTAAATTCATAAAACCCCGTAGCATGTACCATGTACATCACGCAAGCGTCAACAACTTACGTCTCATCATCACCACCATCATCATCATCACCAATCCGGAACGCAAAACTTTGATGGGCCTGATAATTGCAGGGTATAAAATTTTTCGACCGGCATTATCAAAATGAGCGAGTACTCTATGAAAAAGTGCCGCCCCGATTGTCATATTTTCAAATGTTTCATTTCTGTTGACTCACAGAGAAACAAAGAGTATCTCGCTTACATTATGACCATACCCCCATGTGCCTTCCATTCTGTAAAGAGATTTTCTTTTCCATTTTTTTCTTAGAAAAAAAAACCAGATATGCAAGTGCTATATTGTTTGATGTGAAATGGAATCACTATTTATATCCTTTTCCTTTGAACAGAATTATCAGGTCAATTAATCAGATAACTGTGTGGTTGTCTTAGATTCAAATGATCTTCACTGTTTATGATCTGAATGAATGAGTGAATTAGTGGAATCGTCTTCTTGTAAAATAAGCTCAGTAAGAATTACTTTGCCTCTGTTAAAAGATTTGGAAGACCAAAAAAACATGGAATTGTTGGTAGTTAGGGGGAAGGTGCAAGAGTTCTTAATGTATATTGATTGTTTTTCTTTTAGAAGCATTTGATTGATAAGGATGCACCACTTAGTTAAGAGGGTAGGAGGAGGGGGGGGCTTATATCTCCGTTTATACATGGTAAAGAGGGGTAGGAAGGGGGTGGGACTTTATGAGGGAATGATCAAATGTCTCTATCTTGAGGTGCCCCACATATCTCAGTCACGTTGTCCTCAAGCAGAGCTCTAGATGCCTATTCCATCTCTCTATCATTGCAAGTCCCTACCAGTCCTCTGTAGGCTCAAGAAGTGATCATTATCAAGATGTCCTCGTAACCCCACCCCACCTCAAGAGCTGCAATCATTTAAATTTTACTTGGGCACCTTGATGTAAGCACCTACTCCATCAATCATCAATCTAAACTAATCGTTAACTTTTCTTGATCTAACAATAAAGAACACTTATCAGGCTAGTTTGTCGAAATATTTGGTTATTGTCATTGAAATGCTACTTCTTCAACTGCAATCCTGTTTGACCTTAACCTAGCTACCTCCATGTTTCACGGCT
>NW_026557046.1:0-28651 GCF_029017545.1 Prosopis cineraria | reverse complement strand
TTACTTGCCTTCATTGTTCGGGGAAAAAAAAATCAACGTTGATGGTAATCCAGCCAGTTAACTAACAACTGTTTTTTTTTTTGTGGTTTTTAATTACGAAAGGGAGATTCAGGCCATTAACCTAGCCTAGAGATTACAGATCTTTGGGGCGGTGTGTCCCATTCGGTCTTTGATCAAAATACACGGTCAAACAAGTGGAGTCTGAGTCGCTTCTCCAAAGGGTAGCTCGTTAAGAAACATCCGCTCCGCTATTGCTTGATGCCTCTAGGGATACACTGATACACGTGCCTCAGGTGCACTGCCCCTTCTCCAAATGATAAAAATGCAAATAAGAAAGATGACAGCTGTGGGATTTGAACCCACGCCCTTTCGGACCAGAGCCTAAATCTGGCGCCTTAGACCACTCGGCCAAACTGTCAATTGTGTTTGATTGATAGAATCATTGTTACTCCTTAAGTTGAAATTAACAGTTAGCTTCTTCGTTTCTTTGAGGAAGGTCTTACTCATGAATGGTGTTAAATTAGGATAGAATGGATTTGAGCAAGCAAGCAACAGATCAAACTAGGAAATTAAGATCTCTGCTCGCCTATATCGAGCAATATTTCACTTTAATTCTTTTTAAACTTGAGGTATGTTTGCTATCTTCTAAAGATCTCACGCAATCACTCTATAGCCACTTAGTTAGCTCAACTTGAAGTGAATAAAACCAGAACAGATGAGGACAAAAGGATGTAGTAGGATGGCACAAAGGTTGAAAGGGAATGCAAGCATGAACAGAGATGAAATGATACACACTTCATTCTTCCAAATCTATGAACAGCTAAATCATACTATCTCAAATCTCAATTCTATCTCTATCATCTCAAGGTCTACAAAACTTCATCTTTGATCATCCTCGCTAATTCAATGTAAGTTTCAGCGCTGTTCTTGGGCCAGAATGCTTTCAAGTGTTGGCAGCGGAAGACCCAACCAATGATTGGCTAATCCTTCTTCAAGGGACTATGACAACTAAGCTTTTGTGGAGTGCGGATCAATTCTTCAATTCCAGAAATCTAACCACTGAGAACTGCTGCAAGACTGATCCAAGAGACCACTTGGATCAACATTATACCATTTTTCAATCGATGCCAATTCTCTTATATCATAATTCTTGGCATCCTCTGACCTTTCATTTGAGAAATTTGGCTTTGCTTCAGACATCCAGTTGCTTTGTCCGCTGCCTGAAGCACCATCCTCTGTGCTGTTCTCCATGCCAACCTTGTTTTCCCTTTTACAATCACCATTACATGTCTCCGATAAATCTCTTAGCTTTTGCACCTGTTGTCAAACCACACACACACACACACGTGACATAATCATATATGGCGTTGGAAATTGTACAGGTACTCCAACTAAAAGACACAAAAATTAATTACCTCAGCTTGCAAGGATTCCTTCTCTTTCTTTATGGACTCAAACAGAGATGATAATTGTCATACTCATCTCTGAGTTTCCTGTATTCTTGCTCTATCCGTTTTGATTTCCATCTGGCTCTTCTGTTTTGGAACCATATGGCAACCTGGCGTGGCTGCAACCCAAGATCTCTTGCTAGTTGCATCTTCTTTCTTGGCTCAAGCTTTGACTCTGATTCAAATATGCATTCAAGTGATCGGATTTGTTCATCACTAAACCTCCTCCCATTTTCTATCTTGTTCTTCTTTCTCGGAATCTCAGGTGGCTTTGAGCCGGTGAAGCTTCCAATGTTATGTTCCTCTGATGCTTGAGTATACTCACCACTCGTCATCATTAGAAAATCAGCGGTAGCTGAGAAGGGAATAATTTGAAATTCTATGGACCAAGTAGGAATTTGATGAAAGATTTAAAAGTCTGATGAAGAGCATAGGCTGCAGAATACATAGTTGGTGATTTCTATTAAGTTGCGGGAACTTGTAATTAAAGGGTCATATTGGCCAGTGAATTTAGGTGACGTGTGGCTCTTGCTTTCTAGTGCTCTGTAGAAACAACTATCTTTGCTTTTCTTCCTGTAGATTTCCTAGAGGGCCAACACTCTTTTATTTGAACAAGGAACTGCCCACTTGTCACTCAAAGAAGCACACGTGTTTCTTTCTTTTCTTTTCTTTTCTTTTTTTAAAGATAAATGGAAAATATCTGCGCCTTCCTGAGAAGAAGGAATTTATATCAGTAATCTTTCGAGGTGTTTTTTTCTTGGCGTTTGATATTTTTAACGTTCGTCGTTTAACATTCCCTAGTTCTCAACTTCTACACATTCACGATAAGTTACTTGAGGCTTCATATTATTGTCTCGGAAGCTAGTGGTTTTGTTTTGTTTTGTTTTTTTTTTTTTTTTTGGGGGGGGGGGGGGAAGCTGTATGGGGGATTGAAAGGAATAATCGTTATAGCCATTCAGAACATGAATTGCTCCGTAACTGCCAAAGACTGACCGTGACTGGTATAAGATATCACGTTGCCTGAATGAAAGTTTCAGCTGAATTTGGGATTATTATTATTTTTTTTAACCTTTTTAGCATGGAAGAAACCGATGTTTATGCCAAGGAGAGATCTTTCTTCTCTTTTGCTGTTGGAATCTGCTGACGAGAAATTCTCATCCCTTGTCAGGTTCACGGGTAGCTTTCTCAAGTCTGGATCGCTAATGCTTTCCTCGATTTAGTCAAACGTATCATGCACGGCTTAGTAACAAAGCGAAGACTTCTATCATAAAGATGGAAAATAAGTTCATACATATCAGTTTCCTGACTTCAGATTCAATGCAATAATTTGTTTTTAAATTAATGGGACAGCGTTCCCCGGTTGAAAACTAGAGTGTTTCCATTTCAAGTGCAATCGGTAATCAACTTTATTAGGTGGAAGTGAAGCCACAGGAGTGGTGCCAGCGAGATGATGTCAAAAATATAGCAGAAATTGAGCCATGTTGTTACTGTGGTAAACTCGGCAGGCCTGTATTTTGGGAAGCCGATAAGGAGATAAGATTATAAGGGGAGAGGAATCGTGAGTGGGATCAAAGAGCGGTCAATTGGAGTCGCCTAACAGAGACAAAACACTGTCGGGGTGTGGGGTTAAATGACAAAAAGCCAGGTTTCACGTAATTATAGTTGGGCAAGGACAAAGCCAATAAATTGGGCGTTTTGTTTTGTAGCACTGCCAGGACCATGGCTTCCAAGGCGTGGGCAGATTAGGGGCGTGTGGGAGGGTTGGCTTTATGGGAAGCTGTATGAGGCCAAAATTTGCACGGCAAGGGAAGCCTCGGTAAAAGCAAATAGGAAAAGTTTCAATACGACACCTTCACCCAACGTAATTTAAAAGAAGCCCCTAAATTCTAAAATTTCATTGTACAATGGAGAATTGAAATGAAATTAAATATCTGATTAAAATGACCTTATTGTTCTTGAAAAAAGAGAAAACAAAATGCAGAGTTGCAAATATGCACATCACTATTATTCGTCTCCTTTACATGAGTTGTTCATTACTCTAACTCGAGTTGTTCACATTAATTTGGCATTAGTATTAGACTTGTCAAAGAAGAGAGCAATCACCAATACTTGCAAATGATCCTTACGTCAATAGTTCATTTTATTTTTTGTATTTAATAAATATATGAGTCAAATAGAGTTGTTCATCCCTTGTACACGACTTGTTTATATTAAGAATTTTGTTATCCTAATATAAAGAGTTGCGAATTCTCCTTACATAAATTGTTAATTCTCCACACTCCATTTGCTCATTTTTCCTATTAAAGTTGTCCATGAGCTTACCATCACTTGGTTTTATTCATAGTGGTGTTATCTTGTTATTAAGATTTACAAATTTCCTCTTCATCAATTGTTTATTTTCTCTACACAAGTTGTTCATGCGCCTAGTGTGTTTGTATTTATAGTGGTGTTATGCTATTAATGAAATTTATAAATTTCACAAACGTTAGTCGTTCATTTTTCATATAGGTATTATTTATGTTCCTTACATGAGTTACTTATGCACCTCGCTTCGCTTGCTTATATTTAGAGTGCTACTAATTACCTTTTGGCTAATAGGCCAACATGCACATTAAAAATCACATATGTGAATGAATAACTTACAAACTCCCATACTACCAAAACCTTAGATGGTAATATATTAGTAATAAAAATCAAAGGCCAGAGAATGGACAACATAGCATCACAAAAATGAAGGCAAGTTCATTGATTACATTAGTTTGTGGTAGAAAAAATGACCAACACAATAAACTCTCCTTCAAGAAGATCATATAATTCCAATGAAATGTTGTAGGTTTAGTTGCCAATTTGGCAAAACCGTGCTCCATTTTCACCCAATTCTAGCAAATCAAAGTCATCTAGCCTTGCTTAAATTATGCATAATCAAACTCACATCATCATTAGATCCAACAATTGAGTTACACTAATGAAGATCCTCCTCATCATTAGACATAACGTCCTTACTATGGGGTGAAAACTCATAATCAAGGCTTGATGCTTTGAAGTTGTTCTTCTCGATTGCCATGGTACATAATACTGAATTGCTGCCAAATGTTATGTGCAAAAGATGTAATATGTGCAAAAGATGTGATATCTCCTTTACTAAACACAATTAATTACACAAACTAAGGTAATCATAGGTAGTTATAAATACCATATGGATTTTTTCACTCCTTTCCCTAAGTGAAGCCCTACCAAATGATTATGTAATGTATGAAACTCACTCATTTCACAATTTCATTTACTTAATAACAACACATTGGGTTCACAACATTACGCTATCTAAGTGAGCATTAATATTATTTTTACAAACATTCTCCACTTCAATTCTTAATTTCATAACACACTTCATATTCTCATTTAGCCATACATATAGTATTCATATGTCAATACAACCATGCTGTCCTCATATCACATATCACACGTTTCTCATTTCAATTATATGTCATAATTTGAAATTCATTTTGAGTTCAACTTCATATTTTAGTCAAATCATAGGTAATACACTATCATAGGGTTTATAGCATGCTTTCACATTTACAAATTCAAGTATACATGCAAATAAACCCATTTCACATTTTAACACAATTAACAAACAACTACCCAGGATAGATCTCTCTCAGTTAACTCAAACTTTTGAAAGGTCAAAGATTTACCCCTTAACAACTTGCTTCCAAGCTTGTTTTCTAAGCCATCTATGGTACTCATACAATTAAACTATAATTAATCAAGTCCAAATTCATCAATATTACCAAAAACATACTTTCAACTCTCATTTTTCACTTCTAAAATACCCAAAACCCTCATTCTCACATTTATGCTCACACATTGGGTGTATTAACTTCTATCATCCTCAACTAACCATTAAACTTTTCTTGAGTCATTAATGTCAACCAACAACCCCAAACATCCATAATTAATGCCCTAATTTTGAATATTAATGAATCTTATCAACTAAAAGTTTACAAAATCATCAATATTGGGTTTAAATAATATAAACAACACCTATTAACTCCATTTGAGTCAATGGATTCAGATCCATAATCTATATGGACTAAAAATTAACTCTCATTACCAAACCATAACTAAAAGCTTAAGAAAATGGGTTAGAAAGGGAGAAGAATAAGTTAGGAGGCTTATCTTAGGGTTTTAGTAGCTTCAAAACACTTCTAATCCTCTTTAGAATAAAGCCCTAGCAAAGCAAAGATAAGTTTTCTTGTTTTTTTCTTCTTTCTCTTTTTTTTAGTTTGTTTATGACTTATTTTTACAAAAAAGTTTACCGTGTGCAGTAGTATCTGTCCCCACACGCTACAGCATGCGGTACAAAAAGGGGAATTTCATGTTTTGGTGGCTTGTGCACCATGGTATAGACCATTGCTCCTTATTTTTCTCATTTTTTATGCTCGGGTAGCCCTACTTCACTCCGAACTCAATTCTAAAGCTGAAATCACAACTAAAAACATTAGTTAAACTCTCTGTAGCTATATACCACATAAATTTACTTAATTACTTTATTCACTCAGCTAATTTAGGGTTAAATGTTTTCTAGATGTTATAATTCTCCTCTCTTTTTAAGAATTTTGTCTCCAAAATTCAAATAATTTAATAAAGCTCATAAAAACATGCCTCATTGAAATAAGTAAGGGTATTTTTGCTTCATCTTCTTGTCAGTCTCCTACGTAGTATTACTAAGAGTTATACCTTTCTATATAACCTTCTCAAGCCAAATTGTCATATTTCTCAGCTATTTCTCTTTAACATCAACAATTCTCTTTGGCTCAATCCAATAGGTCAAATTCCACATAACTTTGCATCTTTAGCTTAATTACATATGATGTGTCGGGTTAGTATTTTTTCAGTTGTGAGATATGAAAGACGTTATTTACACCCTACAAGTGAGGAGGTAAGACAATCTGGTTTCCAAAAAGCCCAATCTTTTCAAAATCTCAAATGGCTAAATAAACTTGAGAGTCAATTTCTTTGCACAAATAGACCTCCTAATTCTAGTTATAGGTATGACCTTTAGAAACACATAGTCACCCACCATAAATTTGAGTAGTCTCCTCCTCTTATCCTTATAGCTCTTCTGTTTACTCTAAGTAGTCAACAATATCTGGGTGGATTATCTCAATCTTCTTATAGGTTTGATCCACCAAATTCAGACCCATTATACTCCTCTCATTTAACTCGATCCAATAAAAAGGCGAAATGCACCTTATACCATACAAAGCCTTGTATGGAGTCATTTGAATGCTTGCGTGACAACTGTTATTATATAAGAATTTTGCTAAAGGCAAATATCTCAACTGCTACTCTACTCAGTTGTCAATAGCACAAGCTTGCAACATGTCTTTTAGAGTTCAGACAGTTCTTTTAGTTTGACCATCGGTCTAAGGGTGATAGGCCGTATTAAACTTTAACTTCATACTCATAATCTAGTACAGTGCTTTTCATAAGTTTAATGTGAATTTATTACAAATTTTTATAAATTTTTTATTTTAATGAATAAAATATAAAAATATAAAATAATACATTAAATTTGGATCATCCAGATTAAAATTTGAATAATCCAAATCATATCACCCTAATGAGAACCGTTAAAATCTAAATGGTCAAAATCACATCACCTTGATGATTACAAGGTACTCATCATAAGATGGACCCGAAAGTTTAGTTTACAGTGCTCATCAAAAGATAGACCCACAAATCTAAGGGCTTATGAATGTAAAAAAGGGCATACGGATTTAGGAAGGGTAGTCTTACAAGCCACAATGCCAATCAAAAGGGAAGGGAGTTTAGGGTACTATAATGACTTTAATTTGATTCCCCTTTCCAATCAATCATTTTGAGGCCCTTTAATTTGATCCTTTCAATCATTAACCCCGTCCTTCTCTCATTACTCTCTTCGCAATTTACTCCCACATTTTTTTAATTTCCTTTCTTTTTCTCCCTTTTTCTTTTTTTTCTTTTATTAAACAAAATCATTGCCATCAACAACTCACTCATCCAATTGCTCCTCTCCTCTCCTCTCCTTATTTTCCACCATTAGTTTACAACTTATAGATTTTCCATGGCTATTGTATAATATATGAATAGGCTCATCTATAGGCTTCACCAGTCATATATATGTCTACTAGATATCGGGTTGGGGTTTGTTCACTAGCTTGTTTTATACTATTGCATGCACATCTAGGTTATACCATGCTTTACTCATAAATAGGTGATAGGCTTTTAACAATACACATTTCTCTGCTCATTATATTAACTAGTGAATGAGTTACACTTCTGATACTTCATAGAAAATATTAACATGCTTTAGATTTCATGTAATATACTCATATTAACTTGTACAAATTTATAGCCTTTTGGGAAAAAAGTTATTAAGTTATATAATTATATTTTAAATAAATATTTTTTCCAGGATCTAAGGATTAAGAAAATTCTTGTTCTATAAATTATAGTGATACAATAATCAATCAAAACTCTTATATATATCATATTTAAATTTCACTATCTATTAGGGATATACCAAATAAAGAAATATTTTCTACTTGCTTTGGTTTTATAGAATTGTAAAATAGAAAATGGAATAACTTGCCTTTTGTGTTGGGTAATGGGATCATCAAGGTTGTCCTTGTAGGCATGAATTATCTGGGAGCACACTAAAAGACAGTGATCAATGAAAGATAACAAGTGATGACTATCTAGATTCTAGAATCTAACAATAAAGTTGACCACATTTATTAGCTGACATGTACATTCATGTCTCCTAATTAAAAGAGAAAGACGTGCAATAAGAGGCAGCTTTAACCCTCTCACCTAACCTAACCTACTTTAATTGGTATCTAAAAATCCCCATGGTCTCTCTCTAGCGTGGCGTCTCTCTCACTTTATGGTAAAACCAAATGATTATCTTTATCATTACGTGACTCCTCCTCGGGGAAGCTTCAAGTTTTAGGGGAAATGTTGTTTGGTCTAAGCAAATTCTGTCCCTGTTAGCATTTCCTTGGACCAGGCTTCATTTTCCTCAATTACTACTTTCAGACGCTCCTAACTGTAGGTGAGTTCCCAATATTTATCATCCTTTCTTCATTTTCTCCGTTTATTTCTCCGCTATATCCCTTCCTTCTTTTTACCATTTTCTCATCAATCTACTTCCTTTTCCTTAAAATTTATATCTCCACAATGATGAAAAATTCTTTTACTGTTTTTGATAGTAGGGAAAACCATCGCCATCATTATTTGTTTTTTCTTTCTACCTAGTACTTCACATTCTTCATCACTTCTGATAATCATTCTTTCTTTTATGGCTATGATCAATCTATTTATGATGATTTTATGTCTCTCTCACACACACACAATATATATATATATATATATATCTGTCCTATACTCACTAACCATCCCTTAAAATTTTTTTCTCCTCGTGGTTTTAAGGCTGTCTTCTCTACTCGAGTATTGAGCTAGCTATGGGATCTATTTTCTTTCTATGAAAAAAAATCAAGTTTTTCAATTAGGGTTTTCATGAGATAACCTTTTTTGAGTACTACAACGTGGCTACATATAAAGCATAAACATTCTAATTCTTCTCCTATCTCTTGTCCGTCTTTACTAAAAACTAGTTAATTATCTTCTGAATTTCCCAAAGCACTCATTAAATTAAAGATTTATATATGAAATTAATTAATCTATACTCTCTAACTAGGACTGGGTCAAGTGGTAGTCTTAGGCTCTCAGCTTTACCAATGTATGTGTGGTTTTTTAATTGTCCTCTCTAAGTAAGCCTTTTTAATGGAATGGATTGATAGAAGGAGGGCATAGGTCGTTGAAGCATTAATTAGATGAAAGGTGACAAAATGAGCTTTGTAGAATTAGATTATATTTTTATTGCCATATCTCTCTTCTCTTTATTGACAATTGAAAACCTTTCCTTTGATTCCAAGCCATCCTTCTTTATATGCTTGTTTTGTCTTCTATAATCTATAATACCAATATATCTTCCCTTGTCAAAAATAAAAGTTACATAGAGAGAACGAACTTATACTTTAATATAGTGTGAATGCATAGCTCAAGCTTTTAGCAACACTACTACATATATTCCAAGTCTCAAATCAATGTTAGATAATTATTGACAGTGATACCTATGCATTTTGCTGCACAAAATAGGAGGCTGGGGGATTCAAAAGACTAGTACTTGATCATTGCTCATTAGGCTAATAAATTTAGAAGAATAGAATTTTTCTTATTTAACTTCAACCTATATATTAATTAACCATATTGTGAGATATCGTGTGAGATATTAAAGAGTAATCAATGAAATTAAGATCATAATACAGTAGTTATCACCGTTAATGCAAAAATGATGGGAAATGGTTACAAATTAATGGATCAGCTTAAATATTATACTAGCTTATACTTTTACATTGAACTTTTATCATTCATTTATGAGGACGAAGAGCTAATAGTGCTAGAAATAATAAACACCATAAATGCATGTATTATTTTTATTTAGTTTGCCATTGATAAT
Source organism: Prosopis cineraria (assembly GCF_029017545.1). NCBI lineage: Eukaryota > Viridiplantae > Streptophyta > Magnoliopsida > Fabales > Fabaceae > Prosopis > Prosopis cineraria. Next base: position 18,637 of record NW_026557046.1, on the reverse strand, counting down.
CTAAACCAATCTTGGTTATTTGTTGTGGTTTCAGTATTTTTTAATTATTGTTCTTTGTGATTTTTCTTTAGATTATTTTCTATTGCTTTATATATACGTGCATTGATAGTATGTATAGTGTATAATATACTCTATGAAATAGTGATGGACAAGACTGTAGTAATAGGGGGCAGTAATATGAAAAGAAAAGGTTGCCATGTTGCTCGAATGATTTTGATAATTGAATGAAAATAAAGGAAACATCTCCCTATTCATGCATCATGATCTAAATCCACTGCCTTTTAATTTGCTAGCTATATATTACGCATATTAATATTTCATCTCTCTCTATCACTCTAACATTTTATCAATATTAGTGCAACAATAATATTTATATAAATAACGCACAGCTCTATACTTATGGACATACATACATATAATAAATTAAGGGAGCTCAATGCTCACAGCTCTTCCTTAATTTCTTCTTCAGCGATAAATAAATCCCAACTCTCTCTCTCTCTCTCTCTTTCTTTCTCATATTATATTGCCCCTTTTGATTTGCTTACAATAAATGTCATCCTTCTTTTCTAACTAACATACAACATATTTAGAACAAGTGGAGTTATTTAGATACAAGTATATCACCATGCCTCTTGCATGTAAGAGAGTTATAATAAGTAAGAGACCAACTCTAGCTTCTCTGCTTCGTTGGAAGCTAGACCACATACAATTCTAGATATATATTAGAATTAGAATGTGTTAATCTATTATATATACTTATAGTAGGTTGTAAATGCACAACATGCGGACAAAAGGAAACGACCATCATAATATGCTCTGTAATCATAATATGGGGGGATCAGAAAGTAATCATTGAAAATGCAGGTTTTGTTGTACAATCATGATACATATATTACCTATGAAATGCAAATTGGAAAAATCATAAGCAAACTTACCGTCCCAACCACGAGTGCAATAATCTAAATTGAGTATCCTATATTGTACATATATACATAAAAGTATTAGATTTAGAGAGTGATTGATCAATGCAAGTATTGTTGCTAATTTCTTTATTAATTCATAACTTCACATATTCATATCATCCAAGTTAAATGTCAGTCCCATAACAATAACTTGATTTACTCAACAAGTAATCACCAGAAGGCCAATGATAAAACTAGTAAATGTTATTGGACTAGTCAAATGAAGATAGATATTTTTGTTTGCTTAACTTATTTATAAAAGTATTAATCTAAATAATTATATTGTCACACATACAAGCTAATAAAGGATTGAGAAATGTATATATAATAGAATTTCACATCTAAAAGTCAATAACTACATGCGTGCAAGCTTTCTAAAAACAAGTATTTTCCAATAATTCTTCTTCAGATGCCAGTGTGGCTAAGTGTTGGTGAAATATTGAAAAAAAAACTTGGTCACCTAAAAAAAGAGTGACAACAGATCAAGTTCCTTCCCCGAGAGATCAACTATACATGGGAAAATGCATGTAATAGCACAATTATTTTAAACTTAATTTTCAAGCAATATATATATACACACACACAATCTGCTACAAGCCCAAGTTATAACAGATAGAAATCAAAGCACACATTTTTACCAATAGTTTAACTGTTCAAATCTCATATTTCATGTCACAAGGATTTTACCCCAAATGATAAGAATGAAAAAGCTATCAAATTGATTGGCGAGGCAAAATAAACTATGATGAAGGAAAGCTTGAACGAAAGTTAATGATGAACACTTTTGTCTCCTACTTTAAGCGAGATTAAATGAGCCTTGTGAGTAAACCAGCTGGATTGTATACTATATTAAATCATGTACAAAACCTTACTATATAAAATGAAGTTACAAATGTAATTTAAAACAAAGTATGAAGAGAGAGCCATTTAAGTGCAGCATGGTTGTAAGTTACGTGTAATGGCAAGCACATTGAGAATAAATGTATGTTGTGATTCTTTTACCGGCTGGCCAGGCATTGTAAATGATGCAAATCTAGTTGTGGGATAGGAAATTAGAAATTAAAGGCAATAACATATAGCCTCTCCACCTTTCATGTTTAATGTGAATGTGCTAATATAATCCAGTCCATGGAATAATATAATGTTTAATAATAAGAAGCCAAAGAATAATGGAAGTGCTAGAATTAGATTTGAACAATGTGGTGAGTAATCTAAAATTAAAACTAATGAATGATAAATAAAAAAGGGAGGGAGGTGGATAAGGGTAGGGTGAGAAAAAAGGATCGAGAGCGAGGAAAGGGTGTGATGTTAGGCTTTCTAGCGGTTCTGCAATTAGGGCGTCTTAAGAATCCTCTAATTTACAACCTTGCTTCGGTAAAGTGAAGGCTAGTTTGATCTATGATCTTAATATTCCTCGACCTCTCTATCCTTGCCTTTGTCTCTGCCCTCATCTTCCTCTCTATCCTCTCCCTCTACTTTAACTTCCACCTTCACTTTAAATCCAAATCCCTCTTTTACCTCCAAGATTTCAACTCCCTTTGGACCGTTCGATTCCTTCTCATCCTCTTCATCTTTCTTTAGGCCTTCTCCTAGCTCCTCCCTTTCCCTTTCCTCAGCCACCTATGCCTCTTCTCCTCCTTCTCCCCTTCCCTGCTCCCCAGTAGGCCTAACTCTATCGCCTCTACATTATCCTCTCTCTCAGCCTCTTTCAGCTCGCCTTCCTCGTCTCCCTCCTCTTCCTCCTCAATACCTCCCTCAGGAATAAAACCTCCCACCACTTCTGCACCCTCTGCTTGGTCCTTCTTACCTACCTCCCCGTTGCCCTCTTTCACCTCCTCTTCATCATTTTGAAGCCCTACTAGCTCTTCCTCCTCCTCTCTTTCTACCAAACTTTTATCCTTCGAACAATTGACAATTCTAGCACCCAAACTGTGCTCTGCACCTACCTCTTCCTCAACAGCATTGTTTTCGCCACTTTCAGGGTTTCCTATGGCTTATGGTTCTTGTGCTCCACCTTAAAGGTGTTATCACTAGTAATCAATAAGGGCCTCAGGATTCAGATTTATGAGCTTGCATTCGCCGTTCTAGGGTCTCTGGCACTACAAATTGTGTTTCTAGGACTCACAGTGCTGTGGAATCTCAATGAGGATTTATACTTCGTGGCAATACTAGTGGTGTTCTTGGCCATGCTTTGCTTAGCAACAGTAGGGGAGGGCATTTTGGTAATCAAGCTAATTTTCAACATGTTGGATGCTGGAGGGAAATGTTGCTGGATTTCCTATGATGGCAACTAGTCAACAAGGTCGACAGTGAGGGCAGGAAAGACATCTGTGTAGGAAGAAAAAAACACTAGAGGGAGGTAATTTGCTAATTTCATCAATAGAAGGAAGGGTTATTTTTTGTAAAACTAAATTGGTTTTTGAACGTCAATTTTTAAAGAAAGGAATCAGAGTGGTTGCTCTTGTCAAGTTATAATTTTCATGCTACTCCTTTTGTTTTCTAGTGTGACTAGTAATTATACATGCAAGAAGTACTATTTAAAAAATGATACACTTCATGTAAAAAAAAGCAAAAACAAAAACAAGAAGGATTTCCTTCAACTTGTTAGACTAGCAAGCTGAGACATGAATATAAAAATAAAATAAAATTTACCAAATAATCACAATTAGTGAGGGTGTTGCAGCAAAGCAATTCCATAACTCGACCAAGAAGACTCTTGTAAGGATGCTTCATATAGTACATTGCATGAATTGGATATCTTTGCATAAATGACTGGCCGCTTGAGCCCAATGAACACCATATTGTCCAGCCCACGTTTGGGTGGGAGAGAGACTCTCCTTTTCTTTCTCTTTTCTCCTCTTCCCCTATCTCCGCCCTTTATATTATTTTATTAAATAATTTTTTTAAAAGAGGGATCCTTTTTATTTTCTTCTCCAAACCAAGTACTTCGCGTAAACGTATCTGAACATCATTCCATCAACAAACCCACCTGACAAAAAACCAATACACATCTCATTTACTTACTAAAAAAATAGAATGAAATGAATTACAAAAAATAAAAATAAAAATAAAAATAAAATAATTAAAAAAATAGGTGAACACATTTATAAAACAGAAGGGTAAATTAGTTTATAAAGTTAAGAAGTATAATTTATGAGATTTTAAAGGGTATAATGATTCCTACATTTATAGTATGTTAGTGAATTTCATCATGCTTACCATGAAGGATGATGATTTAATTCATTTTTGTTTTGATTTTTTAAATCCATCTCATTCAATTTCTTTTAATAACTACATGAAAATTTAGCTGTTTGTTAATGCTATACAAATTAGCTAGAGTTAATGTTTGAATTCTTTGGGACCAATTAAAAAAACATTGATTTAGAATAAATCAAACAGAATATGAAAAGACAATTTCATTAATTCTGATGATTTAGGAATCTGCAAATAGACAATTATCACAAATAAAATCCAAGGGTCCCAACCCCTCCAAAAAGAAAAATTTAAACAGCGTTGCAACCGTTTGGATTGGATAAAAAATATAGGAGGGATGGACAAAGTTGAAGAAAGGTTACTGGCTCAATGTTTCTTTGATTCGACGTCACTGTTTGACTGCATAGGTAAATTCGTGGCCATTTATTCGGGTGAGTACAATGCACACACTTGCAGGGCATGTTTTTCTTCCCTTCTAGTCTTCGGCCAGTTTTGTGACAGGGTATTTCTCTACCCCTTTCGGATGGCTACCATAAGCTGGTTTTGACCCCTGTAGACACGTCTTTGATCTTCGCACAAAATTTGACAACATGCATGTAGGATTTGTTCTCACATGTACAAGTTTGAGGACAATTTCACTTGGCCATGCAAATCACGTGCTAGTAGTACAGTACAAAATTATTTTTGCAAAGATTCAACCCCCCAGAATTGTTCACAACTTGAGCAATATTTCCTTTTCAAAATCAAATGGGAAAAATGGAATACATTATTTTGTACAAATCATGTAGCATTCTGTCGCTGCCTTGTGTTTGAACTACGAATTGTGACGCCATGTAAAAACTTGGCATATCCAGTGAAGTTGAGCTTTCCGTTAGATTCTCGGATCCAATTGCCCAGTGAAGAGTAAGATGAAGCACCCAGATTCAACTCCTGTAACGTTACTCAAAAGGTCAGGTCAGAGGGTTAAAATAAAAAACAAAACCATGGGCGACCGGTCCCTTTCAAGTGGATGTGTATACCTTCACCAACTCCTCAACCGAAATGACTTAGTTTCCTGCTCGTTTGAAATACTCGAATGATGTTCTCACGATTTTGTCCCATTCTTCATGAACCTCAAGCTGGTATACACTGATTGTTGCGGCACAAAACTCCTTGAAGTCCATTTTTATGCAGGCAGGTGAATCCATCTTAATTCAAAAGATATATGGTTTAATGTATTCTACTAATACCAAATCCTAATCAGAAGAAAGACATGCAATATGCTATGCTGAAAGCAGAAAGGAAGCCAAAAATATCCAGATGGACAAGGCTAGAAAATATAGAACAAAGATGTCTCACCTAGTTTAAAATGTCTAGGACCTTTGCTTCCTTCATAATATCAGTTGCATTTTTCATGAGAGCCTGCAATGTTCTTTCATTTCAAATAATAGATCGCAGGAACAATAGAAGATCAAAACATTTAAAAAGTTTGGACAACATGAAACACCTGGACAAAAACCATGAAAATGAACAAAACTGCAATGAGCATGCACTAACCGCTCTAAAATTGTCAAGGGAAACACAACTATTTTTTGGTCCCAAGAGGCTAAACTGTGCTCTAAGGTAGATAAGCTCATCTTCTGTCAATACTCTAGAGAGAGCCTGAATAAATAAACCGAGAAGGCAAAGAGAGAGAGAAAGAAATCATTACTTTTGTTATTTCATTTTCTCTTGTTATTTTGATGCATTAGCATTGAAAGGCAGCATGACTAAGGACTAACCTTGAGTGCCGCACGTCTCAAAGGTGTGGCATGTAAATATGACTTGACTTGCTTGTAGATTAAAATGTCCAATGGAATGGCTTGATTTTCATTTCTCAACCACGGGTGAGCTGCAAATAGGGAGGCAATTTTTCATCATTAAAAAAAGAGGTTTTTTTTTGGGTGTGGGAGATTCTCAATTTTAGCAAAACATTTCTTAAATTAATAAAGGCCTGGGTAGGACATTCTCACGGAACATAACATACTTAATGCTTAGGCAGCACTCATCCTTTTCTTGAGATCCTTGTTCAAAAGTCTCTTTACAAAGTCTTTAGCCTCTAATGACATAGAAGGCTAAGGCAAATCATAAAAGTTAGGGTTAGCTTTTAGCACAGATTGAAAGATTCCTGATTCAGAGCGTGCTCAGAATGGTCTACTTCCACATAATAATATGTATGTTATAACCCCAATACTCCACAAATCTGCTTCTGTACTGTAAGATCTATGGAGCACCCTAGGTGCAACATAGTAGGCACTGCCAACAACATCACTCAGGCGTTGATTTAGATGGTTATGAAAAGTAAATCGTCAAGACTGTAAGGGAGAAAACAGAAATTGCATTTTTTGTTTCAATCTTTTGAAAAATGGAGACAATGCTAAAACAATAAATAATAAGCAACGTACTATTAGATACATCTCTTTAATTAAATTATTAAAGGGTTCTAAATGTAGACATATATAATCAGTAGCAGAGTTGGTAACAGGGAAATCTAATAAACTACTGAGAATTTTAAGTGACACAGAAGCCAAGATCTTATGTGAATATTCCTTAACCTCTGTTATAGACTATCTATCAATATAAACTGCCATAATATAAAAATGAAAAGCTAATCTGCTTGAATTGGAAGATTTAAAAAAAATCATACAGAAAGGCTTAGGATGTGCTTTATAGGAGTAATAATAAGAAGGTAGAAAATAGAGGTGTCAATTAAGGCCAAGGCCTAAACGGGTTGGCCCTTTTAAGCCCGATTACACCTTAGGGCTTTATTTTTAGCAGCCCAGCCCTGGCCCTCAGGGCCTCGACCCTAATTATTTTTTTAATTTTTTAATTTAAAAATTTTAAAAAATATATTTAAAATCTTAACAGAGTTATTACACATCACATTAAGTCTAGAAAAATAAAATAAAATCAATTCAAACAACAAAAATTTTAAGTCTGATAAAAAAACAACATTCCAAAATCAACTCCGATATCAATTACACGTTGGTAGCATCATCAGCTAAATTTTAATGATTTTTATCATCATCAACATCAATATGATTTGATCCTTCTCCTTGTAGATCCTTATCTATGAAAAATATATTAAGCTTTTTATATCTTCCTTCTTCATCCTCATTATTTGCAATAAATAATAAACCAAAATTATAATTTTAAGGTATTTAAAAAATGAAAAAATATTCAAAGTAAGCAAATAATAATGTGCGTGTTTACTATCTGGATTAGAGAGTGAGTGCTGAACTTAAGTGACATGATGTCTTCTTTTTGTTTTTTTTTTTATGTTGTTTTTTTCTAAAAAAATATATTAGGGCTTGAAAGGGGGTCAGCCCTTTTATTTTCAGGCTTAAAAGGACCAGCCCTTTTAAATTTGATTTACCTTTTTGAAGGCCAAAGTAGCACCCCGGCCCTCAATTTTTTTAGGTTTAAAAGGGCCAACCCTAATTGACAGCTCTAATAGAAAATGAGGAGAAAATATTAACAAGGAATTTGGATAATAATTGGATCCTTTATCTACATTTTGCTGTTTATTACCTTCTTTTTTATGTCTACAAAGCATAGCCTATGCATCTAGTTAACCAATCCTTGAGCTCTAAGTCATTGCCTCTTTAAAAATCTATACTAAATAAAAGCAATCAAGCTTAAAGATTATATATTATCACATCATTCTTCAACCACTATGCGGAATTTGATTACTGTACACAACTTGCATATGCAAGGTTATAGTATTCCATGCTATCATAAGTCAATAAGTTGTTACCTGGTCTCATGAAATCAGATAGGCCAAAGTCAATAACCTTCATTACAGCATCATCATCTTTTGAGACAAAGAGAAAATTCTACGGAACGGGCAAAGTATATAGGCTGACAACTTACAATACAGATAGGAAAGGCAGTAGAGAAATTATACAAAAAGGAAAGTATTGTTTATCTGTCCAAAGGCGTGACTGACTGATTCCATTTTGTTCAGAATGTCAAACCTCTAGTTTTAGATCATGATGAACAACTCCTTGAAGATGATAATAGGCCATTACGTTTAGAGCTTGCATAAGAATAGCTTTAGCATCTTCTTCTATGTATCTTCCCCTTCTTGAAAAAATGCATAAAAATCAAAAGAGTCCAATTAGAATCATGATATTCAAAAGCAAACCTCTATCAAGAAATTATCAAAGAGAAAGAATGGTCCAGTTAATCCAGATGAAGCATGAACCTCAATATTACCTTGAGAGAATTCTATCAAGTAGTTCTCCTCTATCATAAAATCTGGTGAGAGATGAAGCACATTGTCACCTCAGAATAAACATCTGATTTAACAAATGTATAAATGTAGTGTCTAGACTACTATTGAGATCATAATTCTGATGAATTCCATCCATTATCCATATTGCTTTAGTAATTACTTATGCAAACTAGCAAGAAAATAAACATACGACTAAAATCTCATCACTATCAAAAGCAACTTTCAGAAATTTTGTATCTGAACATACTCCATTACTATGTAGACATTATTGGCATCCTCAAATGCATCATGAAACTTGGCTACATTTTTATGACTAGACAAGGCCTTCAACATTTTGACCTCCCTCCATACATCTTCAATTGCAATGTCTATTGTCATTTGCCATATAGGAGTCCGACAGTCAATAATCACAATCAAGTTTAACAAGAAAAAATAATCAGGTTAGAGTTGTTGGCTTGGAAATGATCCCCATTCTCTGTTCTCTCACTATTATTAGGTTGAAAATGACATTGACCATAGAACCACAAATCTAACGCTTTAACCTAGAAAGCAACCTTGGATGTCACTGATATATTTGGGACGACATTCGAGCACATCTAGTATACTTTAGCAGGTTCCATAATGATATCTAAATACCTATCCATACAGAATACATGACCAAAAGGATGAACCAAGTACAAAAGTGCTACTATGACTTTTTCGAGCTGCATTTTTAATGTTTATAAATGAATCATCGAGAACTTCCATGTATAACAATAAGTAAGTAAAAGATACATTCACCGTTCACCGCTACAGTTGGCTAACTATACATGAAAATAGTACAAGAAAAATCATGGGAAAAAAATTGAACTAGAGTTAACTAAAATACCAGCTCTTAGTAAAAATGTTTGGTTTGATCTTTATAGCTAATACTTCTAAGTTCCGAGTTTATGATCCAATACAATCTCACCTTAGCTTTGGATATTATTTTCACAGCTACAGACTGTCCCTTAAGCACCCCCTTCTTTGCGTTCGCCAAGTGAGTATGGCTAAAGTGTCCTCAACCTATTTCTCTCCCCAACTCATACTTGGCGCCGATATTCTTGGCAAACCCAAAGCTCTTATCTAGTAGCCTCTCGCCTGATCTACTTTCCCCTCACTCCTCCGGTGTGGACCCCTTCTTAGGCTAAGCCTTCCCTTGCCGTTTCAGTATTGCCACTATGATCGGCTTCACAGGTGACGGAGGCGGCAAGGGCCATCGAAATTTCTTATTGATAGTCCCACCTAGATACGGCAGAACTTCGAGTGGGAGGGGGCTGTTGAAGGGACTGGTGGCATAACTATAGTGGAAAGGGGTAGCATCGGAGGCGACGGAGACCAAATGGACAGAAGAAGGGGGCGATGCAGTGACATGAGGAGGTTTGTGGTAAAGGTCTTGGTGGGAGGTTTCATTGTCGATGGCGGAGAGGTTCTTGCTGCAGCAATGACCTATTGGAGAGAGCATGTTATGAGGTAGAGGAGAGAAAGCATGGTCGGGGAAATTAAGAAGGCGGTGAAGAAGACAGAGTCTAAGTTGTAATTTTTAATGTCAGCAAATGGAGCTAGCTCCACCTGGAAATGTAGCTCCTATGCATTCAAAAGCCTTCTGCTCTCTCTATTTCTTGGATTATTAGCTACGGCCGGGTGCACTACTTTTCTTCTCCTCCTCTGCTCCTGGGCTGGTATTTTTCTTCTTTTCCTCGCTCTTGACTTTTTATGCCTTATTTTTCTTCTTTAATTTACACATTATACTACAATCTCTCTATTTTTCCCACAACAAAACCAATTCTTGCATCCATATATATGATTTTTAAATAAACTATAATTATAATTTTATGCTAATTAAGCGGACTTTTATCATCTAATTTAATAAGATTGCAGGAAATATAACAGTTGATAGCAACACTTTGTTTCCGAGTCAACTGCAATGTAAACGTGGTTTATGTTTACCTAGCCCCTAATGATTGAAACCTTCTGCTTCCTCTGTGTGTGTGTGTGTGTGTAAATATGAGTATGTATTGACTTTATTTTAATAAAAATTTGAATTTGATTCCTCATATTATAAAAAACTAACCACTCCTACCCAATTTAAACTCAGGTATCTTTCAGGCATCTACCCTTTTATCATGTACTGATAATATAATATTTATGGAAGATTGCTTGTTGTCAAGTGCGATGTGAGGGCACAGACGATACAAGGAATAAGGTGTCGCCGAAGTCTTCGAAGGTAGAGGAACAATGTTTTTGTAGTCTTAAAGATGACAAGCGAGGAAAAATAAATCTTAATTGACGATGAGCTGAGCTATGCTCTTTTTCTATGTCCATAATTTAACTATACATTTTACTATCTATCCGTTAAAAATTATTACTACAAATAAAATGCTCATTATTTATTATAATTTTTAAATTAATTGTAATTCTTGCATGTATCTTTCAAACTTTACCCTAATAAATTGGGGGCATTTTTTTAAAAAAATAAATATTAATTCATCACATTATCATTTTCACAAGTTCAAGTTTTGTTGGCAACCTGCACCATTTGCTACATAACCACGCCTGGTTGATGGAAAACACAACAATGCTGCCCCCCCATTCCCATTTTGCCTTTTTTGTTTGGCCTTTTTTTTTTCTCACTCCGATGACATAAGATAGTGATATATAAATTCTTTCTTAAATTATAAGATATTTTTAAATAAATTTTAACATATTAATTAATTTTATTAAATACACTTAACAATTTTATCTTTTTAAAATAAAAATATAAAATTTTAAAAATATTCATCATTTAATACATTGAAAAGAGAATGGATGAAAATTAATTATAAAAAGAGAAAATATAATATTAAAATTAATATATTTAAAGATACATTAGCTTATCTAAAGTGTTTTATATTTTATAACCAAAAAATTCAAGTGATTTATAATTTAGGACGGAAGAAATATTATTTTTCAAATTTTACCAATCAAACATGTTCCCATCACATGCTTCGTGTTGATCGATCCCTTGGACGCTTGAGTGATGATTTGCTGTCTTATTTGGAGTGACATGCCGGCAGCACCATTACAGCATAATTGTCTCCTTCTCCTTCCTCAATCCTCGCCTCCACTGCTTCTGCATTCTGCCGCTGCTATGCATCCACCTTCGCCTTCTTTGCAACCTTTTTTAGTTTCTCACTTCATCCTCCAAAGTCAAAGCCCACTGTTTCAATTATACATTTTTCAATGTGGCTTTGGGAGTAAAAAAAAAAAAAAAAGTTGTCAGTGTTTTCTGGGTCCTGACTCTGTCCACGGGGGGGAAAAAAGTCCTGCCATTTTTTACCATTTTTCACATATAATTTGAACATCCATGTCACGGGACTGATTAATCATGAATTCGAATAAATATTTAGCCTCATAATCCACACATACAGGTCAAAAAGGATGAAAAACATACTCTAGTGTGTTTGGATTTCAGTTGTATAAAATTAACTATAAAAAAATTAACATATTGATTTTGAGATATTCGGATGATTTCAATTAAAATTAAAATAAATTTTAAATGTACCAATTACAGCAAAGGACATTATCTTTTAAGATGTAAATATTAATATATGATATTATTAAATTTGTTTATTTATATTTAATAAATATGCATATAACTGCAATTCATTTAATATTTATATAATATTTACCATAAATGATTAATTGTGAAGATCATATCTAAAAATCATATTAGAAATGAAATAATTTTTATAATTATAATAATTAATATTATAATATAATATAATATTATGGGTTATTGTTTTAAGGAGAGGCTTCACGTTGATAAGAGATGACGAGTTGTGAATAGCATTCGCTAATATTTCAAAAAATTATGCAAATAAATCAAACTAAAAGGATTGATAACAGAAAAATAACACTGAAAGGATCAAAAACAAAACACCACCAAAGTATACTGACTCCCTATTTATTTTCACTTTGGATATTAATTTTTATCTATTTAGGCTACTATCTTTTTGTGATAGTTATATCAGCTGTACCTTAATTCCCAAATTTTAAATTTAAATAATTCATATATCATAGTTATGATTCATTCGAAACTCAATTATTAAATTTTAATTTAATATAACTTAATTTTTATAGTTTTATTTTTGTTTTAAGTTTCATGTCATCTCTCTTTTTTCTTTTTGAAATTTTTATACTATTCAGATTTCAAATAAAAGATTTAAAATACATAAATTTGAAATATAAGATATTAAACATGAGATTTTAAATCTAAGATCAAAATATGTCCATGCAAACATCACTTTAAAATTATTTTTTATTTATTTTACGACTCATTTGGTATCATGAAATTGGGGTGAGGGAAGTGAAACCCATTCTTTTATATATTTGGTATGCAATATCTAAGTTCCTGAAAGAACTTAGTTCCAGCAAAATTGATAAATTTGGTTCCACCACACGTCTTGTGGAATTAGGTTCCATCAGACTTTATAATGACTTTTGTCATTAGCTATATATTAAAGCTAATGATTAACATTTGTTAAGATTAATTTCTCAACTACCGTTGAAATTATTAAAAACAATTGAATTCTAAAATTATTTGAAAAAGATTGATGATGTGTAAATATTTGAAAAATACTTAAAATCATAGCATAAAAAGTTCATGGAAACATGAAAATAGGTTGACATTCAAGACTAGTTCAAACAGGGGCCAAACAGATATTTTAGCAAAACAAGCACGTCCGCCATGGTACATGCACAATTACAACACAGATTAAATGGTTTTAATTGTTAACTTCTAGGATACCTAATTTATAGCTTGGACCTTCAATTAAGGTGGTCCACACATCCACTTGGTGCACACATCTAAGATACGTTATTATTAAAAAAACTAACTAATGGCTCATGCCATACTCTAATCTATAGTCATATAACAATCTTATAACACTTGGTGCCAGAATAAGCATTCATGCTAAAAACACCAAAATCAACTGTCTCCCTTCTTAAGCCATTATTAACACGAGCTTCATCACATATAAAATACATTCATAAGTAAACATGCATAACAATTAACTTGCATTTATGAGTTGTGAATATTCCAATCTTCCCTCTCAAGGCTTACCATTAACTAGGAGGCTACTCATCCCAAGGCTTACCATCACATATTAATTAAATTAATTATAGTGCGTGACACTAATATCATACTAATCCTAAAGTTGGATTAGTTAATCTCATTAACTTAGGCAAAATTCCACACCAATGATGAAGTGAATAACTTTAGCATCAGGAAATGAGTTAGCGATCCAACTGTTGAAAATGATGAGTTGAATGTTACAAACTTGCTAACTAAATTTCAACCTATTTTAATGGTTAACAAATTCCTAAGCGCCGATTTACCAAGATTGCTCCGTGAAGACGTGAGCATGGTTATGGATGATGAAGTGAATAACTCTCACAGCATAAAACTAATCAATAATGCAGCCATTGAAAATGACTAGTCGGGTGCTACAAACCTGTTGACCAAATTTTAGCTTAATCAAACAATCAACGGACTTGCAGACGTTGATTTTCTAAGACTGCCTTGTGAAAATTAGCTTTCTCTTTTCTTCTCTCTTAAATGGTTGTAGCATAATCTCAAATATAACCTCTCTCACATGACCTAACTTGACCCCTTTCCACTTTACTCAATGATACTTACAATGAGTTTTGATATCGGCCTTTTCTCCATATAGAAAGAGAGCCCAAACTCCTTAGCCTCAATTTTTTTCAAAATACAATTTAATTCTCAACTGAATATCATAATTTTCTTAATTAAATTCTTAAATAAAATTAGAATATTACACAAATCACTACCATTAAACAAGACCCAGGGATTAGAAACTTAAATTATTCTGTTAAACTCTATTAAGGCCATTAAAGTTGCTACAACTTGGCTCTAGATTCAGACCTTAACTCAACAGCTTAAAAAGAAGTGCAAAAAACTCAAGATAAGGAGAGAAGAAGAAACGAGAAAGCTAACCTAAAGTCTTAATGGGCATAGATAGCCTTTAACAACTTAAGCTCTATCGGAGCCTTTAGACTTCCCTCTCAAACTCTCCTTTAAAATTCCTCCCATTTTAAACTATTTGTGTTTATGTAAATTTAAAAGTTCATTGCATCCGTCACAACTAATGGAATTGTGAGCCACAACAAATGGTGCATTTTGGAAACCCTCACTTGAGCCCACTAAATTGGGCCACCTCATAAACAGATCTAAATTAAACTTGCATATAGGGTCCAATGAACCCAATGACCATCCAATCACTCCAATTAATCCGATTAGGATCTAGATTAATTAATCCAACTCTTTAATTGACTTAATTAGCCCTTATTTAAATCTTGGGATGTCACGAACCCTACTCCCATCTCTACTCTCTCCAACCTTATCTTCTCTTCATCAATAATGACCCTTCCAACATTCTCCCCTTTTCCTTGACGGTGCAACCTACTTCCTTGATGGCTCCTATTGGCAATAGTAATGAAGCTACGATAGAGGTTAAAGTTGGTAATGAAGAGAGTGAGGACGTGGGTGATGATTATTATAGTTGCATAAGATCTGCAAGATGAGAGAGAGACATAGGGGATGATTGCCACCATTACATCTTTAGAGGTTGACATTGATGGCAAAGCAAGTGAGAAGGTGGGTGATGGTCGCCACCACCGCATCTCCATTTTCTCTTTGATTTCTGCCATCATTGCATCTCTAGACCTGTGTAATGGTTGATGATTTTTGCCATAATTGAATCTCTCTTTTTTCTTTTATTTGAATACCCTTTGATTCGTTTTTTTGTTTTTGATATAAATCTCCATACACGCTTTTAATCATTGTTGGTTGGTTTTGTCCTTGATATAATTCACTTTCATATATTGGATCAACTTATGGTGGTTGCATTGGAGGGGTGAAGGGGTTTAAGATTTTTTCAGTAGAGGCATTCAAGCATTTTCATGTTATAAATGGATATTTTAATTAAAATTGACATCTCACTCCCATCAACATACAAAACATAGTTTTAAACTCAGTTTCACTTCCAACTTCACTTCTACTTTCTTAAAAAAACTCTTCTACCATACCATACCAAACAAAGCATTATAGCTTCTATTCCTTAGAGGGAAACCAAACGAGACACAATGTGCCATTCATAATGCTTTATTAAACAAAATCAATCATTCTAACTAAACGTGGCGTTTGTATATGTAGTGCCTATTTGCATTTGCGTTCAAAATCATTTATTTGTACGGGAACCACGTTTTGGTACAAAATACCCAAACACTCTATTTTCTATATGATTGATTATTTAATTTCAAAATGTGCTCTGAATGAAGCTCCCCTCACTTGCTTCTCAATATCAATTATATCTTTTAGAACTTCTATTATTTGTTAGAATTTCAAACATCTTAAATATACCCCTACCAATGTGTGGCTTGTGATCGGCTAAGTCCTATAAACATAAGGGCCTAAAGCCTTGACTTGGACATTGGAGACAGTGGGATTGGTGAGGTTCTCGAGGCAAGGGAGCTAAACACCGAAGACCTAACGGAGGCTGTTGATACATGTGAAGGAGCGAGGAGAGGCAACAAGTTTGGGAGGGAAACGAATGGGAGTGGCAGGGCAATTGAGGAGCTAGAGAGACTGAAGGGTGAAAGAGGGATTTGAGGGCAATGTAGGAGGAGGCGTCAGAGAGACGAAGGGACATGATGCGGTGGAAGGGTTTGGAGGGATAGCAGAGAGTGGCATTGTGGAAGCAAGGATCTTTTTCATTTCAAATTAAAACATTAATATTATAATATAATTTAAATTTAAATTTATATTGTTAATAAATATACGTATGTTAAATAATTTTACAAATGTTAAATGTATCATTACCACATCTTATTGTTAAACAAATCAAAATAAATTTAATAATATTATATGCAATTTTACCAATATCCATCACAAAACTTATATCCTTTATTGTAATTTATATATCAAAAATTAATTTTGGTTAAAATCAATTTAAAAAATTAGTATTCAAACAACATCATATCATAACATAATCAATCTATTATAATTAAAACTTATTATGCTGATCAAATTTTTTTATGATCACTTATGCCAAAATCCAGACACACCCATGAGGGTTGAAAAAAAAAATAAAAATTACCCGACATGAGAGTTGATTAAACAGGAATCCCTCCAAAACCCTTTTATCCTCCGGACCCCCCCTTCCTTTCCTTTCCTTCTTATCCCCCTCCCAACATTATTCTGCGGTGCCAGTGCCCTGCTTTCGCAAGCCCCCAGTTTTAGGGCTTTGCTAATGTTTTTCCCTTGAAAATTAAGGGATATTATTTTTGGGCGATACATATTGAGTGAACATCAGTGTCTTCGATTTTTCACTCAATGGAGGGCACGGCCAGTGTAGCCACTGCCACCGCCACTCGGGGCTCTTCTTTCCAGATGCCATTGTCCCGGCAGGAGTGGCGCGCTGTTGCGGAGCATCATCTAGCTGGAAACCCAGACGACAAGGTATTGATTCGTCAGCGGCAATATTTTTACCGGGTCTTATTTGGTAGCGGGGTAACGTGGGAAATGATGAAAACACAAAGATGTGGAATTGAAGCTTACCCATTGCTAGAGATCGAGAGAATGAAAACATTGGATCTCCTTCTCAATGCATGCCTTCTGAGGATTAACATATTTCTCACTGTCCAAATTGGGGTTAGGGTTTAGCTTTGTCGGCTCGCGCTAGTCTATGTTCATCTTTGTATCTTTTTTTTAAAGTTCAGGGGCTATTGGTTTTTCTGGGCACAAACCCTGTGGCTAATAGAAGTCATGAGTAGTGTGTAGGTGGATAATGTGGTCCTTAGCTTGCGCACACTCGGTGGATATGTAGTTCCCGTGCTTGTCTTTGTGAAGCAAGTATCTTGTCTTAGATGACTCAAGTCTATATAAGTTTGAACTGTATTTTCTTTTCACACATCAAGACTGAGGTGAAATACGTAATTTGATTCGGTTTCTAAATTTTATTTCTATGTTCTATCTTTTGGATAGTGCGTGGTTCTCTATATTTTCAATATTTGGTTTAGAGAAACCTCATATGGTCCGTCAGTGTCCACCACTCAAGTTTTAGAGACTTATTTGCTTTTATTGCAGGCTATCCCCTACCCATTAACCGTGCATATATTAGGAACTGAGCTATTGACTTTTATAAATGAGAGCAGTGAAGTGAAAGCAAATTGTTTGAGGCCGTTCAAGTTTAATATCAAAGCTACGCTGTTCAGTCATATTTTTTTAAAGGGTGCTGTGCTGGCATTCCGGTTATGGTGGAAGGAGCTATTTTTTTTCCTTATTTTTCATTTTATTTGATTGCTAACTGGACATCTATTATTCTGCAGGAGTTAGAACAAAGAAAGTTGGGGCAATCAGATGAAAGAACCATATATGAGGTAAGGTTATGTTTATGGTAACAGAAGCTTCTTTTCAGTGTTTTGGATTTAGGAACTGAAGATGATTTTTTCCTTTTCAAGGTGCAGCAAGGAAGACAGCCCCTTGATGTTGATTTCTGTTCGGTGACAGTGGATGGGACATTAGACAATGATATATTGCAGCAACGAATTCAGGATGTTGCTAGACAAAGGGAGGAGTTAGAACGCATCGAGGTTGAGATTAGAGCTCAAATGATTGCAAGAACTGAGATAATTGAAATGCAAAATAGCTTTGATGCTCAACTCAAGGAACATTCTAATGCTGCCTGCAAGCTTCAGGTGTAAATTAAATATAATATGTGGTCTCTGTAGTTTAGTTTGCTCTATTTAATTTAACACGAAAAATCTATTATTCTTCAAGTTTTATGGTTAAAATATTTTTTTCATTGTCCATTTGTAGCCTTTTTTAGTAGTATCGAGTTTGTCATGTCTGTTGACCATTTATTGATACTGCAGTGCAGATGCAGATTTTTGTTTGTCATTGTGAGAAAATAAAGAATTTTGTGCTGATAATCTATTTATGGTAGGCGACTTTGTTTAAAGCTTGTAAATTTGGCTTGCAGGAGCAACTCCGTGAAAGGGATCATACAGTACATGAGCTGGAAGGAAATTGAAGAGAAAGACAGAGAACTGCATGCTATAAATTAGACAATGAAGCGGTTGTTGGATGGCTCTTCTTATAAAAAGATGCTTTTTAAATGCTGAC